>NC_090265.1:728082564-728385594 GCF_040414725.1 Anabrus simplex
CGACAGGTATGGACAATATCATACCGGAGGCCTTAAAAGTGGACGTGGGTACTTCAGTCGAGATTCTGTTCCTACTTTTCAAGAAGATTTGGGAAGAAGAGAAGATCCCCACAGATTGGAAGAAAGGATTGTTGATTAAGCTTTCGAAGAAAGGAGATTTATTGGAATGTGATAACTGGAGAGGGATTACCCTCCTTTCGATACCAAGTAAGGTACTCTCACGAATAATTTTAGAAAGGATCAAAAAGCGAGTTAACTCAAGGCTGAGGAAAGAACAAGCAGGATTTAGAGAAGGTTACTCCGGCACAGACCAGATCAACACACTGCGCATAATTATAGAACAATCCACGGAGCTGCAGTCGTCACTGTATCTGCTATTTATAGACTTTGAAAAGGCATTTGATAATGTAATGAGGAAGAAGATGTGGAAAGCCATGAAAGAATTTGGGATTCCAAAGAAAATTATAAAGATAACCCAAGAAATGTATGAAAACTACACATGCCAAGTTTTACATCAGGGGATGTTGTCTGAGCCCACCCACAGGGGTTAAGCAAGGATGTTTGCTGTCACCAATACTATTTCTGATGGTGCTGGATCTTATGATGAAGAAGGCAATGAATCGCCGAAGAGGAATTCAATGGGGACTGACAGGCATGTTGGAGGACTTGGACTTTGCGGATGACTTGTGTTTGCTAGCCAACAGTTTTAAGGATATGGAAGCAAAGCTGAATAATTTAAAAACCGAAGCATCAGAGGTGGGATTGAAGATAAATGGAAAGAAAACCAAGGAGATGCGTTATAATAAACGAAACAAGGCACTATTATTTTTAGGAAACCAAGAGAGCGAACAAGTCAACCAGTTTTGCTACCTGGGAAGTATAGTCACCTCTGAGGGAGGAACTATAGAGAATATAGGAAATAGAATAAATAAGGCTAAAGGAGCATTTGCAACGCTGAGACCAATCTGGAAATCTAAAGAACTTAACACCTATACCAAACTACGCATCTTCAATACAAATGTCAAGTCAGTACTGCTCTATGGGTGTGAATCATGGAAGACTAACAAACAACTGATTAGCAGACTTCAAACATTTGTGAACAGAAGTTTGAGGAATATCCTGAGGATATGGTGGCCACAAGTAATCTCCAATGAAGAACTGTGGGGGAAAAAACCATCAAACACCCATTGATATTGAGATGCGTCGTAGGAAATGAAAATGGATCGGGCATACATTACGGCGAGATAAAGACAGCAAGACAAGCCCTGGAATGGAGCCCACAAGGTAGCAGGAGAAGAGGCAGACCAAGAAACACATGGAGGAGGAGTGTAATAGCAGAAGGGATGGAGAAAGGAGGGGAGACCTGGACAGAGATCAGGACGATGGCGCAGAACAGAGTCCGGTGGCGGAAGTTCATTGATGCCCTATGCTCCACTTAGGAGATACAGGAAATAAGTCAAGTAAGTCAACATTCCATTCTATAATCTGATTTCGATATGCATTAATTAATTATCGCTTGCTTCACTGTATTATGTACATATGTGTGCGTATGTGAGCATTAAGATAATGTAGAGTGAGATTTGCTGCCTAATATAAGATATGGATTCATTTTGTGAAACTACTTTAAGACATTGCATTACGTGGTGCAATACTGTTACAGTAACCGTCGAGTCATCGCTCTGTCATTGTATGCATTTAGAAGTATGAGATAATTTAAGGAGCTCATAATCTGCCTCACGCTATTTCAACACAATATGTAACACTTGGGAGCTGGGTGTGAGTGATATCATCGACTGTTTTAACTATGACGTGAGTGTTATACCATGTGACAACAATAGTGTCGATATAAGGAGCAGTATCCTATAGCGGTTAGTCGGATGGAGAATAGTGAGATCGTCAGTCATATGGAGAGTGAGGCCACAGTTGATTGGTCAGTGTCAGTGGGAGGTAGAGCATTACCACAGTCCGTGGCATGGATACGTAGTCGTCAGTGAGCAGATGGATTATATGTTCGAAGTGTCTGTTCGGTCGACAGCCGAATACTGAGTCGTCGTAATACAGACTAACAGTTATTAGTGAATTACTTGTAAAGTTGATTGTGAAGTGTGATTATGTGTATTTTCAAACCATGCTATATCTCGTTTGTGAAACTAAAAGGATACCTCACCAAATTAGGTTTGACCGGGCGAGTTAGCCGTGCGCGTAGAGGCGCGCGGCTGTGAGCTTGCATCCGGGAGATAGTAGGTTCGAATCCCACTATCGGCAGCCCTGAAGATGGTTTTCCGTGGTTTCCCATTTTCACACCAGGCAAATGCTGGGGCTGCACCTTAATTAAGGCCACGGCCGCTTCCTTCCAACTCCTAGGCCTTTCCTATCCCATCGTCGCCATAAGACCTATCTGTGTCGGTGCGACGTAAAGCCCCTAGCAAAAAAAAAAAAAATTAGGTTTGAGATACCTACACCTGTTACCAACTCTAAGGAATACGTCATAATAACACTCACATTGTTCAAGGTACTGTTAAGTGAAACAGTGAGGGATAAATTTCTTCTACAGCTTGTAAATGTCCGCTCAAGAGTATTTCAAATTTAATGTCTAGTTTCTTTCAGTTGTAATTTTAGTAATGTACAGTTACTCCCATAAATATTAGGTCACTCTGATTTTTATACACTTTTATTGGATAATTATTCTTACACTATAATGATAATGTATAATACAACGAAACATGTAGGAAAACATAATACAACGTTACGGACACATTGCCATGTAAGTCAAACTCTCCTGGCAGTCATTAGTACGCCATCTGGTGTACATTTAAATAAAGCAATAATTCCAGTGCCGCCTCAAAAATATTCGGCCACTGTACAAAAAAGCAACATAAACTCGCATAATTCACAACCCTCTTACACATTCAGTACTTTGTAGGTCCACCTCCATGTTTTATGACCTCTTCCAGTCGATTCGGCACACTGGCGATAACTTTCTTGATATAATCAGGGCTTAATGCCGCTCATTCTTGTAGCAGTCTCCTCTTCAAGTCTGTGAGGGAACTTGTCGGCCGGAATTGCAGAGCTGCCTTCATTTGACTGCACACATTCTCGATAGGGTTCAGGTCAGGTGATTGTGGTGGAGTCCTCGAAACCTTCGGGTAGTTGTACAGCAGCCACTCCCTGACAAGTTACGACTTGTGCTTGGGGTCGTTATCTTGGTAGAATTTGAAAGTATGCTGTATACCAAGCTGTTCCGCAGATTATCGCCAATTGTTTTTGAGGATAGCCAAATAGCCCTGTTTTGTCAAAATATGTTCAGTGAAACTCAGTGCACCAACCCTGTTCGATGCAACACGTCCCCACACCATTGCACTTCCTTCACCATGTTTTACCGTTGCTTGTAAATTGCTTGTATTCAGTATCTCGTGACGTTTCTGCCACACCAATTGATTTCCTTCGGACCCAAACACGTTGAACTTTGACTCATCAACAAATTACACATCCTCCCACCAAGCACTGGGTTTGGTTACGTAGGTTTTGCGAACTCTAACCGCTTCTTTTCATATACCGCGTTAATGAATGGTTTCCTCCTAGCTCTTCTCTCAAGTAACTCATTCCTTCGGAGTGCTCTTCGCACGGTTGCAGTAGTCACTTTCTTTCTACACTCCTCTAAGACAGCTGCTACCACTTTCTGAGCACTAATTTTTGGATTTCGTTTCCCATTCCGAAGCACAAACCGCTCCTGTCGTTCTGTCAGCCTTCTTGGTCTGCCTGTGTGAGGAACCGAATCAATTCTGTCTTCATTTTTGAATCGTCTGATTATATCTCCAACTATTATTTTGCTATGTTAAGCATCTGCGATATCTTTCTATGCGATTTACCTCGAGCATGATGGAATATCACGAGCTGGCGTTCTTCAAACGTGGTATTGTGTTGTCTTTTGCATCCTATTTGATACCTGTCCGCGACACTGCAGCGAATGACTTCGGCACGACGTGTCTTGCGGCACCGCATTTCTGAACTGAAAGTTTTGCGACGCTATCTGCCCTGTCTGTCAATGAACACAACGGCAATCCTGGTCTTTCCGGGTGACCGAATATTTTTGAGGCGTGTCATTTCACCCATGTGAGCAATATCCTTTATTTTACAGCATAATATAAATCAATGCTCCCTGATTCCTCTTCGGCATAAGCAACCACATGTAGTTCCCTTACTTAGACACACTTGGTTTCACCTCCTGCTTATGGTTGCGTTACTGTCATCACTTTTTTGCGGATTTTATCAGTGGCCGAATATTTATATGGGAGTGACTGTATATTATCATTAAAATTATCGCAGCAAGTCTCGCTAGTTAAATTCAACATTTACAGAATATATCTCTGTTTAGTAGCAATTACACCTAATTGTAGATCAGATAACTTCAAATTTTAGATGGGAAACCAAACAGCAATGTCCTTTTCCCAGAACGTATATGTAATGGTGTCAAAGTAAGCTTATTACCTCACACCCTAGAGATATTCAAGATTCTCATTCTATTATCGTTACATTTATTTGTAGCTGGCGCCCATCAACAATTGTATGTGTGAGTAATCAGGTAAGTACTAAGTGAGACGACATAGTCCGACGATTGAGCACTTTATTTCAAGAATATTTTAATTCAGTTTAATTCAAATTCAACCCCAGAATAACGGCCGAGAGGATGCGTCGTGGTGACCACACGACCCCTCGTAATCTGCAGGACTTCGGGCTGAGCAGGCCAAAGCCCTTTCAAGGGCGTTAATTGCCGTGGGGTTTGGTTTTTTGGTTTAATTCTAGTTAGTGAGCAACCAGAACACTCATACGGAAACTCTCCCTCACTTCACATTCTGCTGAAATGGGGTGAGGATAGCCCTGAGACATCGGTTACTCAAATATTTGAGCATTTGATTTTGGATTCGATCTTATTCAAAAAGTCGTAAATGATGTGTTTTCCTGAAATCATAACCCATTTACTACGTAGTAGTAGTAGTAGTAGTAGTAGTAGTAGTAGTAGTATCTAAATCTCATCCTCCAATTTTATGTAAAACCAAACGTGCAAAACAATCTCTGTAGAGGCCATGAAGGGCCTAGGAGTAGAAGATAACCTTCGTAACCTCGCAGCTTTCTTCAACACAAATACCCCCCACCCACAGTGAAATATCGCATGCTGAATGTGCACGGAGCCTTTCCCGCTCCACCTTTCCGAGGCCCCGCATTTCTAAGTGAAGAAAGATTTTACTAATATACAGAAAGTAGATATTAAGCAGCTTATTTGATGTCAAAACATGATAACAGTGTGACATTAAGAAGATAACAACAACGCGGATTACAGACCGCAGTGCGATAAGTTGATAACCAACAATAACAGTGTAAATATCATTCCTAAGCCAGGCTGAGTAGCTCAAGCGGTAAGTGCTGACTTTCTGAGCCCGGACTCAGTCTAGCGATATGGTGCTCAAATACGTCAGCCTCATGTAGGTAGATATATTGACACGTAAAAGAACTCCTGCGGGACAAACTCCAGGCACCTCGGGGTCGCCGGCAATAAAAATAAAATGTAAGTGGGACGTAATGTCATTATCGTCATCATTCCGAGATGTTTAATAATAAGCAATATTATCGCAACGAAATCAGGCCATGGAGGGATATTTTCAGTTTGCAATATGTCGTACTGACACAGATAAATCTTATGGCGACAACGAAACGGGAAATGACTTGGGAGTAGGAAGTAGTGGCCGTGGTCTTAAGGTACGGCCGCACCATTTGCCTGGTGTGAACATGGGAAACCACGGAAAACCATTTTCAGGGCTGCCGACAGTGGGGTTCAAACCGCCCAAGGAAAGGGCACGGAGGTAATATCCCAGTGGTCACTAAGTCGACGTGTCCCACCGGCAATGTACGTGCAGGCCATAGCAACGACCTTTCAAGGCGCAAGTCCCACCCAATTCCGAGAAAATGGATTTTGAATGCTTTTTTGAGTGCACTTCACAGGACCAGAACACGACTTCTTCCGACAAGGACCGCGCAACGAGGAAGCTCTCCGTTTCATGAATCGATTCTTGTCTCTGCAGTGTTTTTGTTTGTGGCTGTTTCTCACAGGCCCGCGCTATTTTGTGAATGCATAAAAGAATAACAACTCAGCTGGGTATTCCATTGTGATACGTAATACTTGAAACAGTCAACGTTTAACAACAAAGTACAGTAATCATATTTTCAACACATAACATCCGATATCCTACAAGGAAGCGAACATTAATCAATTTTATTTTATTATAAGGCCGCCACAGGGACAAAGCATAACAAAGACACAATTGCTGATAAAAGATTGGAAAATAGTAGAAGAGAATTGTGCCTATAACGCAGATAACAATATAAAGTTATCGCCATGGCCTGAACGTACAATGAAAATGGATCGAATCGATCGGGTCGCTGTCACATCCGAATGCCCCGTAAATCTGGATATTGTACGGTTCGACCAGCCGGCCAAATGGAGACCCCACAAACTCTGTCAGGTGCGTGGCATCTTCGTGTCCTTTACAGTGATAACTCAATATCTGACACATACCGTATCAGGCCAAGTGTGTCTGACGGTAGAACACGAGTTGATAGGTTCGATCCCTTAGAGGTGCTGAAACACGCCACCCTTGTGCTGGTAAATTTACCGAGAGGTGGGTGGCATACGTAGAATACATCAACGGTATTTCCTGGAGACCAAGGGGACTGTGGGTTGACGACTATAGCGCCCTTAGCTGAGTCTCTTCCGATTCCGAAAATATTATGTTTAAGAGACCTAGAGAGTCTTTCTTTTGCCAATACCTTAACCCTCTGATCTCTGATAACAGAGGATGGTTGTCCAGCTGTACTTCCTCTTTAACAATTAAAAAACCTTCCTGCGGGACAAAATTCCGGGACGTCGGTGTCTCCGAAAACCGGATAGTAGTTAGAGGGACTCAGGCGTGAATCCAATAACAGTATTACTTGTTAAACTTGCAACACTGAAGACGTCCGTGAGCTAACACGATATATACGTTTATAATTCCAACCATTCGAGATGCAGGCTCTTTAGGAAAAAAAATCGCCTACATACGCACTCCGTAGAGGGTTTACAAATGAATTTCACTAACTCATTTACCCAAGCTTCCAGAAGAAATGGTCGATGTGTGGGTGTGTAAATGATTTAGAGTTGCAATTCTCTATAACAGATAGAACGGCCACCACAGTGCATTAATGTCGTTTGTGTTTGGTGTTGTTACCAGGGTTGGTAGGGTATACAAGGGACGTGAACAGTGTTATCGCTGTGGACACGGAAGATGCCAAGCACTCATGTGAGACAGCACCGGACAGAGTTTCAAAGGGGCCTCAATGTGGGTCTCCATTTGGCCGGCTAGTCGAACCGTACAATATCCAGATTTGTGGGGCATTCGGATGTGACTGACCCGATGTTGGACTGCATGGGAACGTGAGAGCAGGCATACTCGTTGTCAAGGTTCCGGTCGACCACGTCTGACTACCACAAGGGACGATCGCCTTATTAAGCACATCGTAACCCCTTCACATCTGAGCCTGCCATCCGAGAACAGGTAATGAATGGACACTCTGCAATATTCTGTGTCATCCCGCACCACTGGTCGGAGATTAGCAGCAGCCGGACTGGGGAATTACCGTCCCAAGCGTAAGCTGCAGTTAACACCACAACAAAAACGGCTGCGTTTGGAGTGGTGGCGTGACCGGGAAGCATGGATTGCTGATAAATGACGTCGCATTGTGTTCCAACGATCAATCGCGGTTTTGCACTACCCCGCATGTCCATCGTCTGCGAACATTGCGGCGACCTGGGGAGAGGTCCCATTCTCCCAATGTTATGGAGAAAAACAGCGGTGTGACTCCTGGCGTCATGGTGGTGGTGGTGGGGGAGAGGCATTGCCGTAGAGGCATGATTTTTTCGCATTAACGATAAACGCGACAAAAAATATTTTGAAGCGATTTTGCGATATCTTTACGAATCATATGTTTCTGCTTAAGAAAATATGGATATTATGTTCGCGAATTAAGGCGATAAGGCCATTTTAAAGCGAAATTCAATTATTTCGCGATAAGCGCTATATTACAGCGAAATCTGTAGCGAATAACGAACTTGACATTTTGTTCCAAGATTATGTATGAAAAGAAAAGGTAGAACGAAAAAAAGATTCATCAACAGGAGAAAAATATGTTATTATTGTTCTGGAAAATCTCTTTAAGACATGGCATCAAAGAAAAGGGGTTGGCTCCAAGTTTCTTGCCAAACGAAATGTTTGGTTTGTTGTTCTAGTGGTGGCTTGTAATCCCACCCCAGCCAGTCTCCTCATGGCGTTGTGCAATCCTGGAATCCCTAATGACGTCTACAAGCAGCACAACTGACTGGTGTATTTCGGCTTCGTGGTCAGGTAAAATTAAGAAAATGATCACAGACAGTAGTGAAGTTGGGTCGCTCGACAAGTGTTACGGTGCACAGCAGAGCTAAACATTTTGCGAGTGAAGGTTTATACGTTTCGGAAAGCAATATTTTAATGTGTAAATTTTGTAATGTTCGTATCGAGTGGGAAAAGAAGATACTGTCTCAAAACATTGTTTTAAAAATAAGGAACATTCAGAACGTAAATATAGCACTCCAACAGTGAAACGGCTGGCAACAATAGAAGTCTCATTAGATATGCAAAAGAAAGCTAAGAGTGAAAAAATAGAATTTATTCACGAAACAACAGCGATGCTACTCAAAGCCTACATCCCGCTGGAGAAGGTAGACGACCCTGCAGTCCGGAAATGGCTTCGAAAGTATGTACCAGGTATGTATAATCTATCAATTAAATCTCCACAATTACGATCAGTGATAGTAATTAAACCTTTAATGATTACTTTTAGAATTTAATTAAAGCGAAATTAAAGCGATACGGAAATAACTATTTCGCGAAATAACGCGAAAATTAGTATCCTTCTCGCGAAATCGTTCGGAAATTAATGCGAAAAAATCATGCCTCTAAGCCTTGGGCATGACTTCCGATCACGGTTGGAAGTGACTGAGGGAACGTCACTGACATCCCGCGTCCTCATGCGTTACCTCTCATGCGACAGTATCGTGGTGACATTTTTCAACAGGATAATGTTCGCCCACACACGTCACTGTCTGCGTGATGTTGAGATACTCCCGTGGCCAGCAAGATCACCAGATCTGTCCCCGATAGAACATGTGTGGGACCAGCTTGGACATCAACTCCGTCAGCTTGCTTACCTTAGGGGAGGATTAAACGGCTTTGACACGCTTTCCAACCGAATCAGTGCATGGTGCAACGTCGCATTAATAAGTTCTTTGTAAGCCTGACTCGATGAAATAACATCACATACCCTCTCGTTTCTTTTTTTTTTTGGTCAGGCAGCGTATTTTGGACTACCAAAGGCAATGTGGGCGAGTGTAAAGTTAGAGTAGAGTTAGAAAAAAAGGACTGCTGGATAACTGCAATGGCGCAACAGACCAAAATATGGAAAAGCCACAATTATATCAAACACAAAAAACGTTTAGTTAAGACCTTAGCTTTCAGCATCCCTGTGTGTATCAGAATACTGGACCCTCAAAACGATACGACCTGAAGCATATTGGTGCATTTGAAGTGTACTTTCGCGGGCAGACCCAGATAACACCCTCCCCCCCCCCCATTTGACATGAGAACCAATCAGTTAATAATAAACGAGCTCAAAACGAAAGTCCGTTCAAGTACAACAGTGCATTGCCAAGTACTTCGGTCACATTATAAGGCAATATGGCCTGGATAGAAGCTAGGGTAAAGCTCCAACAAGACGCGTGAATCAGATTAAACGTGTAATAATACCCCATTTCAGCAATACACGAAAATGGTAGAAAACAGGACTTCTTGGGCGAGAAATATTGTATTGTACGGGGGAAAACATTTGACTACAGAACAGCCGACAAGAAGTGCTCTCAGAGGAAGTGATTTTGACAGCATTAACTTAAAATGCTATTTTCTCGATTCGAAAGCAGCAACCAGACGGTGGGCAAGGCACATGGAAATTGTCGAAAAAGTGGCACTGGTTTGGCTGACGACCCAACAGCTGCCTTCTTAGCTACAGGTAGAGTATAACGTGTTGAGAACCAGGGATTGTTTGTGGTTGTTTGAAGAAAAAACCCACACACAAAAATTGCTATCTAACCTTGACTCATAGCAATGAGGCTTTGTAGATTGGTAAAAAAGTAAATAAGGCGATTTCAATTTTTTTCGGATTGCTTTACGTCGCATCGACAGAGATAGGTCTTATGGCGACGATAGGATAGGAGAGGCCTAGGATTAGGAAGGAAGCGTACGTGGGTTTAATTAAGGTACAGCCTGGTGTGTAAATAGGCTTCTTTGCTTCGGATCACTGTAACAGCCATGTGGTTATTTAATTTTCCGCGCACTATTTCTAGTTTATAAGTATACGCGAACATCATTCGGTATCGAAGTACTTTCATATTTTTTTAAAAATATAAAATATAAAATCTATTAGGAGAATGTTTAAGCGATTACAACAGTTCATTACTATCAAAGAAAATAGATTAATAAACACAGAATTCCTGTTGGCCGGGTAATGGCAGCTCATTATACCAAACTGCCAACGCTGGAACTAACTATTATTACGCAGCATTTGGAGGGGAACGGGAATAGGCCACGACAGTCAACACAACACGTCGAAGGCCAGCAAGCAGAGGCCGGAAAAGGCTATATTCCTTGAAGGTCACCTTACGAACGTGCGACGTGGTTGGTGAGTGGCGCAGTGGGCTCGCCTGGCTGCTGCCAGGTGGCTCCCGTCCAGCTTGTTTACAAACCTCAGAAACAAGACAAGATCCAGCGAAAGTTAGCAGGCGAAATATTCACTTAATAACAATGCAGGTAAATACAACATAACGTCGCACGATTCTTTAATTATTTGGCAATGGGATTAATATATGTGTTAATATGATGAATGATCTTCATTGGGACAATCATGAAATACATGCGGCGAACAGCAGGAGTCACGAAGTAGGAACACAAAAGAAATACAGAAGTGCTGAATGACTTTAAAAGCAGACTTATATTGGTATACATCTATGAATACCAGAGAAATTGGCTAGAATACCTAAACAGGATGAACAGAAGCCGGATCCCCAAAGCAGTCATGAACTTCTGCCCCGGTGGGAAGAGATCTCTAGGACGCCCCAGAAAGAGATGGCGTGAAAATGCAAATCTTTTGTACAGACCGTAACAGTTCTTCTATAGGACTAATACATGAAAGGATGATGATGATGATGATGATGATGATGATGATATTGAAGAGGTAGTTAAGCTAAGTTACAGATCTCTCCACATGGTTATGACAGTATTTGGGGGTTGTAGTAAGGACGTAAAGGAGAGGGCGTAAGACCGCAATTAAAATATGGCTTCAGTGTATGGGACTCCTCATCAGGACTACTTGATACGAGAACGGGAAAAAATTCAAAGGAAAGCAGCACGATTTGTTCTGGGTGATTTCCGATAAAAGAGTAGTGTTACGAAAATGTTGCAAACTTTGGACTGGAAAGACTTGGGAGTAAGGAGACGACCTGCTCGATTATGTGGTATGCTTCGAGGTGTCAGTGGTGATTTGGCGTCGAATGACATGAGTAGAAGAATAAGCTTAATTGGAGCTTTTAAAAGTAGGAAAGATCATAATATGACGATAAAGTTGGCATTCAAGAGGACAGATTGGGGCAAATATTCATTTATATGACGAGGAGAACGGGATTGGAATAAATTATGAAGGGAAATGTTCGATAAATTTCCAAGTCCGTTGAAAAATATTTAAGAAAAAGCTAAGTAAACAATTATAAGTGCAAATATGAGATAAATAATTGACAGGGAATCTGGCACCTGGGCGACCACCCAAAATTCAGATCACTGATTGATTTATTTGTATTTTGAAGTTTTTTTCTCGCGAAACACAACTTCAAATTTCAGTCAACACAAAATATTTCTAGGGAAAGGAACCAAACTCAAAGAACCGCACTTGCTATTAACGATTCAAAACATGTGAATAATACTTTTGGCAATGGCGAAAACATGCTTTTGGTCAAATACGACAATCAAAATAAAGTAAAATTTACATTTATAACAAAAAAAAAAAGCGCGTCATTGTGTTCACAAAAGCGAGAAACGGATTGAAATGAAATAAGAAAAAAAAAAAAAAAAGAAAAAGGACAGGATAGACATACAACATGTCATAGAAATCCAAGTCCTAGTCATGGCTCGAGCCACGGGTCCACCGGCGGAGATTCTTAACATTTGTTTGGTCATAAATTGGTTAGATGGTCCAAGTTATTTTCAACTTTGGATGATGATGATGATGATGCTGATGATGATGGTTGTTTAACGGGGCCTAACATCTAGCCATAGACCCTTGTTAACACAGTAGTATCATCCTTTAAAAACCTTATGAGCCCTGCGTTTCGTGTCCGACTCTCGAGCAATAATCATGTTATTATTTTTATGCCCTACTAATTACTTTTATGCTTTTGAGAGAGGCCGAAGTACCGCAGTTGTTTTACGTGCCTGTAAATCTACCGACAAAAGTCTTCAGACAACCGGACTGAGGCGGGATCGAATCTTAGCTTGCTTCTACCACCTGAGCCACTTCATCAGCTTTATCGTACTTGAAACTCGTGCATTTACTTTTACGTTCAAATAGATGCAATTGCATTAGTACGAATATGCTGTCTTCCTCGTCCTGTGTGAGGCCAGTAATAAGGTATTTAAGAGTTTCACTCATCAATTTCATTGGCGCGTGTATTACCAGATCCCTCATTTTTATTCGCACCCTACATGGAATAATAACTAATAAAACTTACACAAGATATTAGCGGTTGAGACAACATTCTGAAGGTTGTTTGAATCGTCGACACACGCCATAGCAGATCCTGTGTTGTAGAAAACACTCAAACATTTACAGTTAACTCAATTAATCTCTCTCTCTCTCTCTCTCTCTCTCTCTCTCTCTCTCTCTCTCTCTCTCTCTCTCTCTCTCTCTCTATATATATATATATATATATATATATATATATATATATATATAATAAAAAGAGTTTTGTCTGTACACTGCTCAGAATTTAAAAAGGATGGTATTTCTGTATCGGTCATGTCCATACCAGCAAGGAAATGCACTTTTTAATTTTCCGTAATTTCTGTCTGTCTGTCTGCCTGCCTGCCTGCCTGTCTGTCTGTACACGCATCACGAGAAAACGGCTGAAGAGAATTTAATGAAAATCGGTATGTAGTGTCCGGGAATAAGTCGCTACAATCTAGGTCATAAATAATCTTATTTCGCGCTGAAAGAAATGGTAGTTTAGGGAAAAGCCTAAAATTTAATTCTCAAATATTTATGTTATTAATGGTCCTATCTTAATGAAAATCGGTATGTAAAGCTGGTAAATAATTCTCTGTAATCTAGGCCATAAATAATCTTATTCACGCTGAGTGGAATGGTAGTTTAGGGGAAGGCCTAAAATGCAATTCTCAAATATTTGTGTTATTAGTGGTCCTATCGACAAATACTATATTACTGAGGTAATATGGTATTACATTTCCGATCATTTATGTCTTATACATTTTTACCGTACCGGCTATGATAACAGAGATATTCATGAATTTGGATTTTAATGCTAAGTCCATATCAGCGCCAAGTCACGAGAAAATGGGTAAACAGAATTTAATAAAAATCATTATATAAAGTCGAGGAATAAGGAACTACATTCTAAGCTATAAATAATTTACCAAGACGCCCTAATATCACAGAGTCGAAAGAAAACTAAATGTGAAGGCCTACAATACAGAAAGCTCATAACATTGAACAATAACATTACACTGACCATTGTTTGTTGTGATGTGCTTTGTGTCTTCTGTTGCCAGTCATGTCTGAAAGATGGGATTACTGCTGTATACCGTGTTTTTTTTAAATTGCTTTACGTCGCACCGACACAGATAGGTATTATGGCGACGATGGGGCAGGAAAGGGCTAGGAGAGAAAAGGAAGCGGTCCTGACGTTAATTACGGTACAGCCCCAGCATTTGCCTGGTGTGAAAATGGGAGACCACGGAAAACCATCTTCAGGGCTGTCGACAGTGGTTTTCGAACCCACTACCTCCCGGATGCAAACTCACAGCTGCACGCCCCTAACCGCACGGCCAACTCGCCGGGTGATAAAACTATTAGCTGCAATAGACCGAGTATAACAGCCTGCCCGAATATTGGTGGGAAGTAGCTTTGGAGTTGGATAACTTTCTAACTTTCTTCTTAAGCATGCCATTCCTCTGGTTCGTAATTTTTCTTATACTACTGGTACGTAACAAACTGGTTCATCATAGCATTCGAGCTATTTAATCCCTACCCTGAGGCATTCATTGGAATAAGCAGTGTGTATATTAAACGGAACAGTGGCAGAGGAGTGTTCACGGCTGTCTGCGGCCTGGTCATTCCAGCACTGGAACTTTGGACTGTTAGATCGGCATCGTAGTACTGTTCGTTAAAATGAGAAAATGTGCGGTTTTTCATTTGAGCGAGTATTTTATACGATAACATTGCTCTTAATCCCTACATTCCTTCTGACGTTTTTGTAATGGCCTAAGTTTACTGTAGTTAGGGAAACCACAAAGACAGTCTTTCTGAGAATCCCGTAGCGAAGCACGGGTAGATCAGCTAGTATATTCTAAACACAAAGCACCCGAATCATCATCTGCTGCCGTAGTTTAATACGAAGAAATCTTAAGTAATGAGGTTTTAAGGTATGAGCAACGATATACAGCATAGTTCTTGTTCTATATGGTTCTATACTAATTGTAGGATATTTTTGTTCATAATCTTGAGAACGATGTCTTTCCCCAATGGCTTACGAACAACGGCAGCGACTTGTTACAAAAGGCAACACTGCATGTTCTGAAGTCAGTTTGACGACTTCCTTCCTCAGATTAACCATTTCCCCAAAGACTACGGTCTCCTACCAATATTTGTCATGTTTAATATATTCTAAACAAGAGATAAAATAGACTTCCCAGTAAAAAATGGGAAGTAATACGATAACTACAAAAGGAAGATATCGTGCCGTACTTAACTTGAAGACAGAAAGGGACCACTGTTACAATTTCGGGAGAGTTTTACGCCCCACTAACTGCTTTCTTTACGATTTTTGGAGACTCCGAGGTGCCGGAATTTTGTCCCATAGTTTACGTGCTGGTAACTCTACCAAAACGAGGTTGAACACATTCAAATACCACCGGACTGGATCAGCTTGGAAGGCCAGCGCTCTAGTCAGCTACTCATCCCAGCTATTTTTAAATGAAGCAATCGGTAGGCTTACATTTACAAAATGTAGCGTTCTCATCGCTGGTCATTCACTAGGAATGGTTTGGCACCATTCTGTAGTCATTACAAAATTTAAGTCTTGCAAACATTTAAAAAAAATTGCCCCTAATCCCGCAATTTTTTATATTACCCCCGTATATCTTTAATTATACCAAAGCGCAGACAAAGTTTCTTTACTCGTATTTACGCCAATGTCAATGACCACATTTGCCCTTTAGCATTCAACAATAGTCGCGTTAATTTACATTAACTGGACGAGACCGGGACGCTACAACAGGATGAAGAGCAGTGCCAAGCGTCGCGTCAAACCCCATCTAATGACTAGTTCTACAAATTCAGAACACGCTATTAGAGCTCCTTTTAGCAAATGAATATATCAGTCCCACAGTGAAAGTAAACATTTTCACCATAATAATAATAATAATAATAATAATAATAATAATAATAATAATAATAATAATAATAATAATAATAGGTCTAATATTAATAATGGTGACCGCGGACTAATTGAACTCGAGAAATTACACAAAAAACAAGTTGCATTACTAAAGTGCTACTTCAAACACAAATCAGAAACCTCTGCCCTGCATAGTGCAATAGTTGTAGCAGATAATGGTTTTACACCAGTAGAGTGCATTGTGGGCCAAGCCGGGCTTACCCGTTGGACTTGAGAAGCAAAGTAAGCAGTAATGCAACCGTAAAGTGCAACACTTAGTTTTATCTTGTCAGTTGGGAATACATTTTTTTTAATTAAAGCAGTTGTTGCAGTAAGTGTATTCTCCAGTATGCAGTAAGTGAGTATTCTGCAGTACGAATTTCTGCATTAGTGAGGGTGCGCGACACACCTACCGCTTGGCTCGCCCAGCGTTGAGCTCAAGGTGACGCATGCGTAGTAACCGCGCTTGCTAAGCTGACAACTCAACACTGCCCAGCTTGGTCGCATGGTGTAGCAGTGTGAAGCAACTTATGCGGGTTTATGATACGTTTATTTATTGTGATTTGGCTTATTGCTGAAACACCTCTTGCGAGTGATAACTGACAGCAGTGAAGAACGTTATAACAGTACGGATATCCAGTTCATTAGAATGAAAATTAGCTTCTTAAATGTAACGGTGTGAGAAATACTTGTCTACTAGTAGGTACCAGCGTTGTTGTGGACCATGTGGCGTGTTTGTGGGGGCGTACGTTCTAATGGTTTTCATAATAACAACATGCAACGTGGACAGTGCTGTGTCGTGAATGCGTAATTGTGTACTTACGTAGAAGTATTTAGTGAAATATACGGTAATTTCTTATTAGTTTCAACTATCGTAATGTTTGCGATGGCTGACTATTTGTGTGATTGAACAACTGTTGGACAAACCGTTTCGTTTTAGGAGCTTATGTGAGAAACTAGAAATTGTTCAATCTGGAAAACCTTCTCCAGATATGCCCAACCTTAAAGGGACGCATAAAAACAAAAGTCAAGAGTACGTTCGTTATTTCCAAACTTCACAGTACATTAAAACAGAGTGGATTGCTGGAAGTTCCAAATTTAATAAACTGTTTTGCTGGCCATGCTTACTCTTTGCAAGAGACCGAACTGTTTGGTCTGACAGTGGTTATGATAATCTGAGTAACTTGCACAGTGCCATTCAAAAGCATGAGAAATCGCAGTCACACATGTCTGCACTATTACGGCTGAGAACGTTTATTCAGCTTGATGCTCAATTGCTTGCAAGCACTGTACAATATAATGAGACCGTTCAGAAAAACAGAGAGGTGATCAAGCGATTGATTGATGTGTGTTTTTAGCTACTCACGAATTGCTATTCCGAGGACATTCTGACGGTGAAGGTTCTTTGAACAGGGGTGCTTACTTGGGTGCATTGAAGTTACTCGCCACTTACGATGAGACGTTAAATACAACCTACAAACATCGACCGTGTTTCGCGGAACTTCAAACAGGATACAAAATGACTTAATAAGGGCAGTCAGTGATGTAGTTTTGGAAAAAATGAAGTCGCAAATAAAACACGCTATTTTTGTTGCCCTTCTTCTTGACGAGACTTCAGACATTATGAATTTGTCTCAACTATCTGAGATACGTTGATTCTGAAAGTGGTAAAGTTCACGAGAGGTTTTTTTTTTTTCCTCCACTGATGTTAGCGCAGATCGAACAGCCAGTGGTCTGCTTGAACATGTGAAAAACATAGTTACTGAGTTTGACTTAAACTACAGGTTGGTTGCACAAACATTCGACGGAGCAGCTGTGATGGCCGGCCACACAAGTGGACTAAGAACCAAAGTACAAGAAAAGAACTCTTTCCGAAGGCCATATTTATCCATTGCTTTAGTCACAAGCTTAGTCTGATTTTGTCACAGTGTGCCCTGTATTAAGGAATGTAGAATATTTTTTTCAAACCTTACCGGGATTAGGATAATTTTTTCACAAATCCTCTAAACGATCTCACGGACTGAAAGAATTTACCGCAAAAAGGATGCCTAGAAATGCTCCAACACTGTGGAATTTTTCATCTCGTCTTGTTCACGCAGTGAAAGAACATCGCACTTCATTCCTTGAATTATTTCGGAATGTTTTAGATGAAAGCTCAAACTGGGACAGTGAAACAGTAGTAGCGGCACAAGGTTTCATGAAATTTCTAACCAGCACTGAAACTTCCCTTTTTTACTGATTTTTTTTTTTGCTAGGGGCTTTACGTCGCGCCGACACAGATAGGTCTTATGGCGACGATGGGATAGGAAAGACCTAGGAGTTGGAAGGAAGCTGGCGTGGCCTTAATTAAGGTACAGCCCCAGCATTTGCCTGGCATGAAAATGGGAAACCACGGAAAACCATTTTCAGGGCTGCCGATAGTGGGATTCGAACCTACTATCTCCCGGATACAAGCTCACAGCCGCGCGCCTCTACGCGCACGGCCAACTCGCCCGCTTTACTGATTTTTAGCAACATTTTTACCTTCACTGACATCCTTTTCAATATCCTTCAACTCAAGCATTTAGACGTCCTATATTGCTCCCAAAAAGTTTAGGAAATCAAAAGAGAGATACTAAACCTCAGGAATAAGTGCGACGTAATTTGGGCCGAGACTCTGGTCTATCATGGTGTCGAAGACTCTCTACCAATTAAACGACAATGTCGGGAAGAAGATACAATAATATCAAGGAAATGCCTTTACCACTATTTTTGACAACATTATTGTACAATTAAAAGAAAGATTTGGGTCATAAAACCAATTACAGTTTACTTCCTTGTTGGATCCTCTGAAGTATGAAGCGTACAAAGCTACTTTTCCTCATTCCGCTTTTGAAAATCTTAAACTGTCCTTTAAAGACTTGTTCGATTTTATCCGATTGAAGAATAAAGTCGTGCTGTATTCGTTTGATGAATTTTATGGTCAACACCCTCATCAGTTAGTGTGTTCTCTGAAAAGCAAACGATTAAATACAGCCCTGCCTGAAGTGTATAAATTGGGTGTACTTATAGTAACTGTTCCAAGCACAATAGCGTCAGTTGAAAGATCATTTTCAGCTCTCAGGAGGATTAAGACTTATCAGAGGTCAACACTGAGTCAAGAGCGGCTTTCAGGCTTGGCAGTTCTGTCCATAGAAAAGGAAGTTCTGCACCAACTGAAAAGCACAGATACATTTTATGATAATGTCAACACAAAATTCACAAAACAAGAGAGACGACTAGATTTCACCAAAGCAGCAATCAAACGGAAGTCGCTGATGAATTACTGCATTGCTTAGACTGCCAGGAAGGAAAAATGGCATACACTGACGTCTAGTATTAACTTCCAACACTCCAGCAGAAAAGCATGGTCCCTCCTTAGAAAGCTGGGCAGTAGTGCCCCTAATTACCATAGCAAGAACTCTAAAATAAAGCTGGAACATACAACAAACAGAATTGTTGGCTTAACCAGAGCATCAGCAGACACAAAAAGGGATGAAACAAGGCAAATCCTAAACGAACTTAAGATAGAACTATCCAGAGCTGAAACAAACTCTCAGTTGTCTGAGGATTTTTCTATTGCAGAGATCTCAGCTGCTTTGAAGGAAACAAAATCGGGGAAAGCAGCAGGCTTGGATGGTATCCATCCCGAATTTCTGACGCACAGTGGTCCTAGAACTATGGAATGGCTTGCTAAATTCTTTAATGACATCCTAATGAAAAGAAGGCTCCCGCCTCTTCTTAAAAGAACTAAAGTAGATGCTGTTGTGAAGTCTGGGAAAAGTGGCTGTAATGCGGAAGATTACCGACCTATTTCTTTACTGAGTATCTGCTACAAACTACTAGAGAGATTGATCTATAACCGAATCTCAGCTACAGTACTTCAGCACACTCCAGTTGAACAGGCAGGATTCAGACCTAACAGGAGCTGTTGTGATCAGGTTCTGGCACTAACCAGCCATATTGAGCAGGGCTTTCAAGAAAAAATGAAAATGGTGGCTGTGCTTGTGGATTTATCATCAGCCTATGATACAATCTGGCGAAAAGGGATGATCCTGAAGTTCCTGAAAATTATTCCTTGCAAGATCCTAGTTTCTTTGCTCAACAACATGCTATGCAATCGCCTAATTCAAGTATATCTCAATGGAAACAGAAGCACATCCTACAGATTAAATGATGGATTACTGCAGGGTTCTGTTCTTGCTCCACTTCTCTTCAATCTCTACACGGCAGATCTTCCATCTACTGCGTGCCGAAAGTTTATATACGCTGACGACAAATCCCTAAAGGCACAGTCCACAAACTTTTGAGACCGCTGAAGCCATTCTCACACAAGATCTCATAAAAATGGATAGATACTTCAACACCTGGCGATTGAAACCCAATGTAAACAAAACAGAGATTAGTATCTTCCATCTAGACAACAGGAGAACCCATTACATTCCCCAAGTGCAATTCAGAGGCCAACAGGTAAAATACTGTGCTCATCCAAAATACTTGGGTATTGTGCTGGATCGCTCTTTGACGTATAAAGAACACCTCTGCAGAACAGCAGCAAAGGTTAAAACACGTAACAACATCCTGCACAAACTCAGTGGCACTAGTTGGGGAGCAAATGCTAATGTCCTCCGAACAACAGCTCTTGCCCTAGTATACCCAGTTGCAGAATATTGCAGCCCTGTATGGATCAACAGCACACACACAGGAAAAGTTGATGTCCAGCTGAATGATACCATGAGGACGGTGTCTGGCACACTCAAATCCACACCACTTAAATGGCTGCTAGTATTAACTAACATCCATTCTCCTCGCCCTCGAAGGCTAACTGCTCTGAAGAAGGAATGGTTAAAGTGTTGGTTCATATTTGCCATAAAAGATCAAGTAATAGGGAACATGCATGATCCGGGGTTTTAATTAAAAATATGCTAATCTGATTCAAAATTTCATGCAGAATTCAAAAATGTGATCAGAATGTACAAATAATAACTCCAAACGTGATAAAAATCTACGAAAATGTCACGTCACGCAAGCACGCGATCACATTGGTCTGACGTCATCGTACAGGTTGACTGAATTAGCAGACGAAATAACACATAGTGTGCTGTGAGAAGTAGGATACACTTCGCGTATTTCTACTTTACGTTAGTGTCTAGTATGGTTAAATTCGAGGTCTATACATTGGATAATAATCTGAGTAGTATATTTTAGACTTAAAATGAATCCTGCGCAGACAGTGAGGCAGAAAACTTATAAATGGTGTAGAGTTCCGATGTGCAATAGCACATCGCATACCATACCAAACAAATTCTACCAATATATCTTGGCATGGGACAGTTATGTATGTTTTTATTGAAGAGCTTAATTGGTAAAGAAATTTAGGCTATATCTAAATACTCTATAATGTAACAAAGAATAGGCGTGTATATCATGAAAGGAAACAACGTGAATTTAACAAATGTATAACTCTACACAAAACCAATGCTTGTCTGTTGGGGTCTTATAAGTTAACAAAGCTCATTTATAATAATTATCATAATATTAATGAAATAAATAACATAATTGCACACAGGTGAAAATAGTGATGTAGGTGTTTAAAATATTATCCAACTTAGCCTAAGTTTTAGGTTATACAAGCCAAGTCAATAAACCGAAGGGTAAAAATACCGCGCGAGTTGGCCGTGCGGTTAGGAGCGCGCAGCTGTGAGCTCGCATCCGGGAGATAGTGGGTTTTGAACCCCACTGCCGGCAGCCCTGAAGATGGTTTTCCGTGGTTTCCCATTTTCACACCAGGCAAATGCTGAGGCTGTACCTAAGGCCACAGCCGTTTTGTTCCCATTCCTATGCCTTTCCTGTCCCATCGTCGCCATAAGACCTATATGTGACGGTGTGACGTAAAGCAAAAAAAAAAAGTAAAAGTCACAGCACCCAAAGACATTCCTGTATTGAGCGACTAAAATGTCACCAGGACACTTTCTTTCCTGATATGTTCAGCTTGTTAAAAGCCAAATGTAATTAATGTTATTGGCTTCACGCCCCGCTAACTACTTCTACGATTTTCGGAGACGCCGATGTGCAGGAATTTAGTCCTGCAGGAGTTCTTTTACGTGCCAGTAAATCTACCGACACGAGGCTGACGTATTTGAGCACCTTCAACTACCACCGGACTGAACCAAGTTGGGGTCAGAAGGCCAGCACCTCAACAGTCTGAACCACTCAGCCCGACTTGTGAAAACTAGATGAAGTCATATTTATCTTTATCATGTTTAACTTTTTCCCTCCACAAAGATATTTAAT
Organism: Anabrus simplex; assembly: GCF_040414725.1. Classification (NCBI taxonomy): domain Eukaryota; kingdom Metazoa; phylum Arthropoda; class Insecta; order Orthoptera; family Tettigoniidae; genus Anabrus; species Anabrus simplex. The sequence goes on from NC_090265.1 coordinate 728,104,715, forward strand.
TCTCTTTCATGGGCCCTGGAAGTGGGTAGGCCAGTTGTCCCAACCATAAATATATATTTTTTTGGGAATGATAGATTATAGCCCTATAGTACTATGATCTTTCTTTCTTTCCTTCCTTCTTTCTTTCTTTCTTTCTTTCTTAATCAGTTTATCCTTCAGGGTTGGTTTTCTCTCGGACTCAGCGGGATTTCACCTCTACCACTTCAAGGGCAGTGTCCTGGAACGTTGAGACTTTGAGTATGGTGATGAAACTGGTGAGGAGGGCCATTACCTCGCCCAGGCGGCCTCACCTGTTATGCTCAACAGGGGCCTTGTTGGAGGATGGGAGGATCGGAAGGGATAGACAAGGAAGAGGGAAGGAAACGGCTGTGGCCCTATGTGCCTGGAGGAGAAGTAGGAAAATACGAAAAACCACTTCGAGGATGGCTGAGGTGGGATTCGAAACCCTTCTACTCAGTTGACCTCCCGAGGCTGAGTAGACCCCGTTCCAGTCCTCGTACTGTTTGTTTTCAACTTTCATGGCAGAGCCGGGAATCGAAACCGGGCCTCCGGGAGTGGCACACATTAACCACTACACCACAGAAGCGGACTAGTACTATAATGCTACCTATATGTTTATGTTAGTGCTGAAATCCGATTTCTTACTTTACTAATGCTGAAAGCCCGAAAATGTAATGTTATTCTTTAATAGGGGAATCAGTCTAGAAGGAAATGTTGAAAGTGATGTGATATCTATCCACGTTCGTTGTTATCCTAATACTATGGGTTACAGTACATTGCACGTATATAAAAGACGCCACTTACAAACTTGCTTGTTATCCGCGAATTTCTGCGGCCACAAAAGTCACATTTTTCAAGAATGATGACATCTACACATGGTAGATTGTCTGACTGTGCTGTTTCGAACCTTTCTTCTGTCATTTCGAAGATACTCGCGATCATGAATAATAAACAATCGGCTTTTAGCAACGGCTGATGCACAACGGCTGGTAGAGCTCCATGCGGTACTGGATCGTGACGTCACAGCGCGCCGCTTACGTCAGAGGCCGTTTCACTCGCCTTGCGGAAAGGCACTATTAAACATTTTTTTAATGGTAGAAAACAAGGCAACATACCACAATGTAATACGTTTACGTACTATTTCATTGGTGTACTTTTCAAAAAAAATATTTTTGAAAATTATGCATGTTCCCAATTGCCACAAGGAACTACAGAAAGCATACACTGCACGACCCATCTGTCTATTCACATCAGTGCCAACGATGTAATAAATCTCCAGAAACCATATAGCACATAAGCTCGGGTTGTCGATTAATGACAAATAGAGACTACAAGTACAGACATGACCAAATTGAAAAAAAAATCATCAGAAATTAGCCCAACAAAATAACCGAATTCACTGTACTACAGCATATTGGAAATACAAACCCCAATCAGTCTTGGAAGTGAAAATTACAAAATTTACGGGGATAGAAGTACCATCACTAATAAACTTTTTTTTTACTAGTGGCTTTACGTCGCACCGACACAGATAGGCCTTATGGAGACGATGGGATAGGAAAGGCCTAGGAGTTGGAAAGAAGTAGCCGTGGCCTTAAGGTACAGCCCCAGTATTTGCCTGGTATGAAAAAGGGAAACTACGGAAAACCATCTTCAGGACTGCCGAGAGTGGGATTCGAACCCACTATCTCCCGGATGCAAGCTTACAGCCGCGCGCCCCTAACCGCACGGCCAACTCGCCCGGTGATAAAACTATTAGCTGCAATCGACCAGATATAACTTTTGTAAATAAAAACAAGAAATTCTGCTTCATAATTGGCATAGCCTACCCTAAAGCCCCATTCACAATACAAACGTAACGTAAACTTACAATTAACGTTAACTTAGAAGTTAGCGGCCAAGTTATCTAATGGAACCATTCACAATGCGCCGACGTAAACTTAACTGCGAGTACGTAAAATTAAGGGATTGCAAACTCCAAGCTCTTGCGGTTAATTTTACGTTAGGTTAAGAACCAGCTAATCAGAGCAGACGTAAACACTGTATTTTGTGCGCGATATAATGACTTCTTTCGACGAAACAGTTGTATTTTCTTTCAAAATAATCTGTGCGTATGTATGATAAAAGGAAAAAAAAGAATTACAAAAAACGCTGTACCGAAAAAAACGTGGAAATAAATATGCTGTGGCAATGAAATCTGACGGTAAATGGCGGGGAAAAAGCTCGCAGCACTGGCGACCGAGCGAGAGACAATCCCTGTCATAGATAAAAGTGTCCCTGTATATTTCTCAACATCAAGACAGACTACTAGTTTACGAAAACGATATCATCCAAACATCTCATCGGAGTGTGATAGCTAGGCGCTTAGAAGTCGGTAAAGGAGACCTTACACTTGTTTTTATTAGGAAAGGGGAATCAAATATTGGAACATTCCAAAACAATTAAAAACACCGTTCCAGTCTGCTGACTTAAACCTATTGAACATTTATGGGCGTTTTTTAAGTCTAGCCCTCAAGTACCGAGGTCCGGTCACCGAGACCGCTACGGCATGGTTGACTTTAAATATCTGGAAACTCCGCTGTTGCAATAACTTGTGCTGCTATAGCTATAGCTAACTTATTATTGGGTCCTGAGAATAACTTCACCCCTGTAGTATGACAGTAACAAGTTCAAGGTTAGACGCAGTCGTGATTGATGTTCAGGAAGCGGCCTGTGAGACCGGACCTCGGTATTTACGTTATCAGTGGATGTGAACTGTCTCAGCGATCAGTCATCATCCATCGCATGCAAGCGGCTCGTGAAACCGGATCTTGCTGTTTTATTTATCAGTGAGTGTGAAGTGAAGAATCTCAGTGATAACACTTCATGAAGGAGGTTAATGGTAAGAACAGTCCTGCAGGAACTAGTGTCACAAATAATACTGCTATGGATACTTCCAGGACATGTGTTACAAGTGAAAGCTTTACCAAAGTTGTGCAGAAGTGGCTTGAAGAGGACTGTAGTGATGGTGACAGCTGTGAAGACAATATCGCAATTCATAGTGATCATAGTTCGGACTCTGAAACTAGTGAAAATCACGAGAAAGTGGTAGTTAGTGCAGTGAACGATGAGATAGAAGAAAATGAAAGTAATAGTGACGCAGTTCAACCTCATTATTACGGCAAGAATCGATATAAATGGTCATCAAAACCCTGCGTCCCTAAGCATTCTCGGACACTGAAACACAATATTTTGAGACTCCCAGCTTTACGACGTGCAGCTCAAATTGGTAATGAAGCTGACCCCGTATCTGTATGGAATCTTCTTATAACGGATGATATTCTCGGTATCATTCTTCGATGGACAAATGTAAAACTCAGCAGAGAGAGAAGAAAGTGCAAATCACAAACAGACTTGAGAAATGTACGTAGATATGATGGAGCTGAAAGCCTTCATAGGTTTGTTATTTTACTCTGCAGCTTTCAAATCCAATCATGAAAGCACAAAGTCAATTTTTGCGACAGATGGCACCGGGAGGGAAATATTCCGCAGCGTGATGAGTAAAAACAGATTTGAAACTCTTCTCTCAAACCTTAGATTTGACAACCCTGACGACAGAAGTGAACGCAAATAGATCGATCCTACAGCACCAATTTCTGAGGTATTTGGGACATTTGTCAGGAACTGTCAGAGTGCATTCAGTGTTGGATCCTCTGCGTGTATTGATGAGATGCTGATCAGGTTCAGGGGGAGGTGCAGATTCAAGATGTATATGCCCAGTAACGCCGTGCAAGTATGGACTAAAACTAATGTGCCTTACTGATGCTAGGAACAATTACTTCTATAATGGGTACATCTACTGCGGTAAGAACTCGGACGGGTTAACACTTAGTGTAGAAGAACGTCGTCTTTCGAAACCTACTCAAGCAGTACTTCGGCTCAGTGCTCCCTGTTACCGTGTTTTAGTGGATCAGCAGAGGTGAAAGAAGGTGCGGGCTGGAATGGGTCTAACTACAAGTCCGAAAGATGAACTTAAAATTTAAATAAAGGTTATATTTTCCATAGACAACAAAATTTAACAAATGTTTACATAGAATTTGAAAACTTAACAAGTCAACAGCTATCCAATAATCAGGTACAAGACCAGAAAAGCAAGGATTTAGAGAAAAAATAATGATCTGGGCTTCAAGCCCCACCTTTTACAATCTCCGAGCTCTCAGCTCACAACCACAAAATACCAAAGGGCAGAAAACCCCTAATTACATGGAGCACTTGCTCTCGCCTAGTAATATCAAGCCTCTAGAGGCACCTTTCCAAATACCGGAAAGAGCTGACCGCTCTCAATCTTTCAAGCCTATCAAAGGCAACAACCAACATTACTATCAACTGCCCTCAAGGCACATCTATCAAGAAACAGGGGTATCTAGTACCCAATCTACTGGGCCTTCGTGGGAAGGAACAGATTAATTAAATGGCCCCACAAAAAATCAAGATAAAGGGAGGCGTGTACTTGCACTCCTATATGAAAGCTTGTTAAAACCTAAGTGGCGTTAAGCCGATACACAGGGGCTATTCCCATACTATAGAGGTGACTCGTATAAGAAAAATTTAAACACATTAGGGGAGAGAAAATCGGTTATGAAAACGTAGTCACCTCAAATCAAAATGAAGGGGAGCTCGAGAGGGTAAAGCACTCTCTATCCCCGATTTACAGTTAAAGTAATAAGAAAATGTTTACATAAGCCGGCACTAAGTTACATTTTTAAAAAGGTAGGACACTTTGAAAAAGTTTCGAACCTTCCCCGGGGGTTAAACTGCTGAGCAAGAAAGAAATAAAGATGTTAAAAGGCCATTACCTTTGCTGAAGAGCTGCTGCTCGAAGGAAGATGCGCAACCCGCCCCCTCCTATACTTCCTTACACTAAGCTAGATGTTGTTGAAGTGGCCACGAGCCATGAAAATCAGTAGTTTTTAAACCCTCGTGGAAGATTCGAGACCTTTCATGAATGATTAAGACACACCCACAGCCGTTCATTGGTTGCCCAAAATTTACACATTAAAATTGGAGAAGAATGACACTATTGGTCCAAAATTAATTAAAGAAATTCGGGATTGGCTAAGTTCAAAACTGGCGGAAAGATTAATATCGCCAACCCATAGATGAAAGAACAAAATTTAGTAAAGACCAAAACTTCTGAATACAAAATTTCTTCAAGAAAAGTTCCTTCACTTCGCACCAGGGTGCATGATCATAGTTTGTGGTAGAGACATCTGTGAGACAATGTCCAGACTTTTTGATCAATGAAAAACAAAACAATTCGAAATACACACAGTGACATCTTCTGAGAAACAGTTGAGTTGATTCGGTTTTTAAAGTTCAGAGATTCTCCAGTAGAGGAGTACTTTAAGGCGGAACATTCAAATGTGCGGCGTATAGGTGTACCAACCGGTACACTCCCCTATACGGATCTAACAGAAATATTACTGCAGACAACTGGTTTAGTTCAATGGAAGTTGTGAAGTGTCTGAAAGACAAGAACCTTACATACGTAGGAACTCTCAAAAAGAATAAACGGGAAATTCCACCGGCATTTTTGCCATCAAAGACGAGAAAAGTAGGATCGTGTCAATTTGGATTTACCAGAGACATTACTTTAGTATCAGAAGTCCCAAAGAAGGGGCGAGCTGTGATTCTCGTATCTTCTATGCACCATGACAGTGCAATTAATGCTGAGACTAATAAGTCTGAAATTACAATGTACTATAACTGCAACAAAGGAGGTGTAGACGCCTTGGATGAAAAGTGTGTGGTTTATTGCACTGGACGGCGCACGCGACGGTGGCCCAAGGCCATTTTCTACAGGGTCCTGGACATCAGTGCTGTCAATGCCTTCGTCATGTACAATGCCTTCAAGGATAATCCTGTGAGAACTAGGTTAGAATTCATGTTGGATCTTGCGTCCTCTCTTGTGAAACCGCAGATGGAGAGAAGAGTGAACGATTTTCATCTCACGTTCGAGCTGAGAGCTTGCATCCGCAGAGTTATGAGAATGCCAGAAGAAGAACCACAACCCTCAAGTGAAAAGTTGCAAAAAAGGAAAACGTGTTACCTGGGTGACCCAAAGAAGAAAAGGAAACCCTCGTACTTGTGCCACGGGTGCAAAAAACCAATCTGTTTGGAATGCGCTAGTAAAGTGTGTACTCGCTGCATTCAGCACGAGTAGAAATAAGGACTAAGTTTCTGCCTTGCAGATTTTTTCCGTGTTAATAATTTTCATTAATTTCCACCATTTCTGGTTAGTCATGACCGTGTTCTAAGTGACTGCAGTAGAATGTTTCATGTTACTTAGTGATATATCGTATTGTTCCTTAGTTCCTTTATTGCTGTCATATTTTTCTGTGTTTTTGCCTTTCGTCATAATTAAAAAGATTTGTCATCAAGTAGTAGATTATTCCATTACTATTTGCGTATTTTCCCATCAGGAAAGGTCACTACTGAGTACTGGAAACGTTTCTAGACAATGTTAGAATTTATACATGTATTAAAATGTAAAAAACTTTCGGTGGTCTCACTGACCGGACCTCGTGGTTAGTGTTACAAATCAAGACCTCGGTACTTACGGGCTAGGGTACACAGAAAAAAGGCTTCATCCAAAGATGAGTTTAAACGAGTGGTGACCCAAGAATGGTACAGTATCAGCCATGAAACGCGTGCGAGGCTAGTAAATTCCATGCAGCGTAGGTGTCGAGCCGTCACTAAAGGTAAGGGTTACTCCACAAAGTACTAGTACTGGTGCTATGGTTCATTTCATTCATATGCTTAATTGAAGAACTGGCAACTATATGAATGTGACGTAGGAAAAGGTCATGTTTTGTTATATTCCCGAGTATTTTGTACCATATATTGTTATAAATATTATTTTTGTATGGAATTCTAAAGGAATCTACCAGAAATAAATGTATTTAAAACAATGACTATAACATCCATTTGAATGTCAAAAATGTAATGTTCTTTTCACAATATGAAACTGTATGAATAAGAAAGTGACATACACATAAAAGTACATGGTGTGGCTCCCGAACATTCCTTTAACTCATCCCCACACAATACTATCCTCCACCACACTAATCCTCCCTCATCTGAGAATCTGTCTTATCAGGCTAGCAATGGCGACATTTATTATTATTCATCCCGGAAGCAGATTGAATTCGTGAAGTACTGGTACATCCCAGGGGGGCAGCGTTTAAAAATGGGCATGCTCTTGCAGTATAAACCGATGTAAATCCTAAACCATCACAAATTCATTTTCATACATTTCATACATTCAAAGCGTACGATCTGGCCAGCTAACTCAGCATATTCTACCGAAAATAATCCAAATTAAACAACAGGGAGTGAAAGTTGCCAAACACGCACTGCTACATTCTCTACTAATATTTATTATTATACAGTAAAAAGCAAGAAGTTTCCATGCGCGATGCGTGACCGTGGCCTTGTGAAGAACTACGTAATCGCAGAACTTGGCTGCAACGAGCAGCTAGCTATGTTGTCGCACGAGTCGCGAACAGCGCATCGCTTACAACAGCATGATCAACTAATTAGGTAAGTATACCAAGAGCAGATCGCTTGTTAAACAATTTCAAGATTTGAAAGAACTTTTAACTTGATAATAAGTACATGTATTGATGTGTAGCTACCAAGGATGGATATAGCCCTTCAAAATATTATCCCAGCTGCTCTTCCAGCAGTGTCCTGCAGTGGTAGAGATATTTTACGGGCATTTACAAATGCTGCCAAAAATCATTACGTCTTATATCTACATACAAATAAGATTAAATTACTAACACAGGAGTATCTTTTCTTTAAGTAATATATAAATTAGTTTAAATTATTTATTACTGCAATTTTTTCCTGTATATGTTTATATTTAGGCGATCTACCTTGTTACAACAGCGCTGATGAATACCGATGTTACACCGTAGAAGGAACCTCTTCCTAAGGAAAAATCCTCCAACTGCACTTCATTTTGTTCGTCGATCTCAAAATCTCATCGCTGAAATCGGCCCGCAAATTATAAGCCATAACATATTTATACATTCATGAACTCGAAACTGTGGACAATGACCGGAATACAACACGGAACATTTTACAATTGTGTCAACAAGGAAGAGCAGTACGTATGACTCTTTACTGACAATGTTTCATAAAGTACGGCAGTACAATTTTATGTTTTAAATTATTTCCTGAAAAAAAATATTTCTCTTTCGATTAATAAGCAATTACTACAATATTCGATAAATAACAGTTGAAATAAAATGAAATGGCGTATGGCTTTTAGTGCCGGGAGTGTCCGAGGACAAGTTCGGCTCGCCAGGTGCAGGTCTTTCGAACCGACTCCCGTAGGCAACCTGCGCGTCGTGATAAGGATGAAATGATGATGAAGACGACACATACACCCAGCCCTCATGAGAGCGAAATTAACCAATTAAGGTTAAAATTCCCGACCCTGTCGGGAATCGAACCCGGGACCCCTGTGACCAAAGGCCAGCACGCTAACCATTTAGCCATGGAGCCGGACAATAACAGTTTGATTACTGTGATGAAATAATGGGCATGGCGCCTGCCAGTTCGAGGGTTTTAAGAGGATAAAGAGTGGTATTTGACCAGAGAAAGCCTACGATTAAATATACAGCTATACACTGCATGTCATCACATCAACATTTCAGATACAGTGACCTCAAACTCGTTATGGTCGGATGTTACCGTATCTCTTGAACTTTTCAAGCTCGTACTTTGGTCTTCTGCCCTACCAATACTATACGAAGAGTATTTGAGGTGAGGATAGGACACTGTTTGTTATATCTTGAAAGGAATCTATTATTTTGAGAAATTCCTATGTAGATTTCCTGCGAGATGTGAAAAGCAGCCTCTCGTTTTCTTGTCAGCTATCTCACAGCCTTGACCATTGCGAAGGATTTCTCTGGACTGCAAGAAATGCTCGACTCAAGATGGACGCATGTGTGTTTTAACGGAAGACGGGTGTAAAATTAAAATATGCACAACGGTGCAGTTAAAGAACATGACAGGGAGCGGATGAAATCGTCAAATTATGTGTGTATTAATTAGTGTATAGTTGGGGACAAATCATGACGACCTCGCCTCACACCACTACTTTCCAGCGGCAGCTCGGTGTTATTAAGGACTTAATAGGATTTACTACCTCTACTGCAGCCCGAGTTGCTAAATCGGCAACTGCACTCTACACGAAGAATGGGTAAATAGTAGAGAGAGTGAGAAAGAAAGTGGTTTGGCAGCCTCTCCAAAACAAACAAGGATCACTTGGAACTCGTTAACTCAGCAAGGTGCAAGGTGCAAGGTGTGATTGACTGCTGGCTTCCAGCTCGCTTCTAGGAACTGAGGCCGTCATGTTTTGTCCCCATCTATATGTGTGGGAGTCAGGCTTATTTTCACATGTTTGTTGACTAGCACAACGGAAAATGCCACTGACCTGCACCCGCCCCACAGCCCTCACCTAACCCTTCGTTCATTGTTCACCCCTACCGGCTCCAACGGGACTTGAGTTATAAGAGCAACTGAGCTGCCATCCGCGGTCGTTAACACTTTTGCCACCTAATCTAGAAGAGGTGTAGGCAATGTTTAAAGTTAACAACGTGCACATTATTACAGAAATGACCTAAAATTTAAGATAATTTGCACTTTTGACTCAAGAATTACAGCACACTGCGACCAGAATTAATGTTTATACAGGGTCTTTATGCTTGGCAGGGACTTTCTCGCTCGACTTTGGCCGCCAGTGACGGTTCAGTTGCCGGCTACCGCGCGTGCGTAAATACGGCAGAATACGGTGCTCAAAATCATTATCATGCATTTTACTCACCATGTTTACAGTTTATGCTGAAAAATTTCCCCATGCGCTGCCAAAATAATCGGCATCTCCTAATGAAGTTTTCGGTTACTCTACCAAGTTCTTCAGCACTGATGGATGCAAATGCAAGTCTTATATTGTCTTTAAGTTCATCTAGTGTGTGAGGGTTGTTCCCATAAACTACATTTTTTAATATTCCCCACAAATAAAAATCACATGACGTTAAATCTGGGCTACGAGCGGGCCACAGATTTTTACTTATGATCCTCGTACCAAACACGCTTCAGTAAGGAGCCTATTTTTATTGTTTACTGAACCTGTAGGTTTGAATCTCTTGGCCAGTTATTTTATTGTCCGATTGACAGGAATGGTTCTCCCTGGAAATTGCACTCGAAACTTTTGTCTTGTCCTAGCGCACGATTTTCTGCACTTAATGTAAGTATTGTGCAGATATACACGTTCACGTAACGAATATTTCACATACATTACAGCACTATACACAATCACAATAAAACACTACACAATGCGACATACAGTATGCAGTAGCTTTATTGAACACCCTACTATCTCGGAGCTCAGCTCTCGGTAACTGCAGAAGTGCCGGGAACCGCACGCGCCAGCGGCCCTGTCATCGGCGGCCAAGTTCGAGCGATAAAGTCCCTGCCAAGCATAAATAAAGACCCCGTAGAACTACAGTCCCATAAAAATATAACAAGCCACCTAAAATAAGGCAGACGCACTAGAAAAAAATCTTATCTCGGCATATAACATAGCCTACTGTACTCAACACTGGCCTTAATAAAGCAGATAGCGAAGCAAACAACCTACTGAATTTATTTCTGGCCACAACGATCTTACTCCTCAAACCTACAAATTACTTTAGATTCTCCTTCAGATTATCACCCAGTATCCATCCTACCACCCTTATCCAAGGTGCCTGAACGTCTGATTCACACACAAACTGCTAAATACCTTACGGAGCACTCCCTTCTCAACCCCTTTCAATCTGGCTTCGCGACATCTTTACTACGAGTGACAAGATATCAGACATGCAATGGACCAACGGGACGTGACTGTACCGATATTCAGCTCCAAGATCTCAATAGTGTCTTCGACACTGTCAACCCCGGGTACTACAGCAGGTAGAGTATCACTTCGTTTTTCGGTCCTTCATATCTTGAAAATCGTCGGCAACATATGGCAGGGGGGAAAAGCGAGTTCAGGATGGCAAATTCTCTCTGTGTACCTCAGGGATCGGTCCCCGGACCACTGTTACTTACAATACAAAAGCTAGTTAAATTCTACAAATCTCAGCTGCGTAATATATATATCTTCAATCTGTGATATGATTCTCATGTATCACCTTATTAGAAGAAGCTGTCGCGGCTTCGATTGCACCAGCATCGTCAACTTCACGTTATCACTTCTACACAAATTACTTTCCTACCTAGCTGCGGTGTATGGATAGCGTGCTCGCCTCTTACCCTCAGAAACCCGGGTTCGATTCCCGGCCAGGCCAGAGATTTTTACCTGTATCTGAGGGTTGGTTCCAGGTCCACTCGGCTTTCGTGATTACAAATGAGGAGCTATCTGATGGTGAGATAGCGACCCGGTCTACAAAGCCAAGAATACGGCCGAGAGGATTCGTCGTGCTGACTGCTGACCACACACCACCTCATAATCTGCAGGCCTTCGGGCTGAGCAGCGGTTGCCTGGTAGGCCATGGCCCTCCGGGGCTGTTACACCATGGGGTTTGGTTTTAATACTCCTATCTTTCATCCGTCTTTTTCTTACTTCTCGTCCTAGGATGACAACAGCACAAGATCTTGCCATAGTCGTAAACCACCTCTCCCTAATAATCTCATGGAATAATCAAGGAATTCTCTACCTGCGAACATTGTGTTATTTATATTCGTAATTGTAAGTTATGCAGATGTATACTCTTCAAGTGGTTGTGTAAAAGAGGGTCTAGGGCACTAACTTCGCCACAAATAAAAGCATTATCTGTCTGACATCTAAATAAAATGGCTGCACACAGTAGCAGAGACCAGACGACGATGATTATAATTATAATAATTATTATTATTAATATTTATTATTATTATTATTATTATTATTATTATTATTATTATTATAAAAACGTGAACAGTATTGATAATCTCGTTGCTCGCCTCTGCTCTTTACCATGTAAAATACATTCCATTTCTTGCAACATATAAACCCCATAGATAGGTGTTATGGGCATTGGGGCAAATAGTTTGTGTTTCATTGTATCTCCTGCTGTTTTAAGAGAAAAGGAAACCAATGAGATTATCACCCTATCCACCGTGTATCATAAATGACGAACTGACGAGTTCTAGGTACCTATCGAAACAAAACGTAAACCATCTAACACCCAGCTCAAAGTAAAATGCACAACACTGCTAACAACCTAGGTAGCAGTGGCAAACATTTTCTTCTTTCTTTAGCCGGTGGACCATTTCCCTGCAAGACCTAATCAATAAAAAACTTGAAACTTTAATTACCAAGAGAAATATTTTACTGATAAAGTACCAGTCGATAACAGGAATTTATTAGCAGATACAAGTCATAATCCCAGCAGTAGCATATAAACAGCATTTCTACGTGCGAAATGGCCGTGAAAATTGTCAGTGCATGCGCTGATAAGCCAACGAAGGTCGCAATTCATAATGCAACTAGGAAAGGATAAAGCTCAGTATATAAGACATTATTTTATTAGTACATTCTGATTAAAACTAGACTACTAAGAAATAACGGCTGACGAAAAAGTTTGGATAAAAACATAGGTAAGCGATCCAATTATTAAGAGTTTCCTAGCCAGTTTTTACTCTACAAGAATGTCTCGGTATTCAGATTATGATGAAGGAATGGCCAAGTAGTTCCCAATGCTCGAGACCTCGAAAGAATTTCACACAATAATCCAGCGAAGCTTAAAGACTGGGAGGAAAGGATCGCTGAGATGGCGAGAGAGCGAGTACAGATTCTTTGTTTGTTCCCCTCTTAGCATGAGGTACAGATAACGCATCCTTTGACTCCACCCATAGATAAAGAATTCCAATAACTCGAACAAAAAATGACTATCCACAAAAGACAAGGTTCATTTATTGTAAGAAAATGAGAGACATTCTAGATTTCCTAAATACAATATTATTGTTGCCATTGATACTTTCACGGCCTGTACTAATAGACATACTGTATAGGCTTTTGGGCTTATGCCGTGTCAAGAAAATAAGGTAAAATTCTTTACGTTTCGCAGAGAACTGTACTCTGCGTCATCAGAAGAAAATCTCGACTGTTCATGAGAAAGGCTTCTTGAACAATGACTTTTTGAAATTTAGACGTTATAATAGAAGTGGAAATGGTACGTTCATTCGTCACCAGATGGCTCCCCGGACGTGGCACAGCGCTAGTGTTCGAAGCGGGAGCTGACCGAACCATCAGAATCAGTCTAAGAGATATAACATGTGTACATATGACATTCACACAAGCCTGGAAACATCTGGCGACGAGGAACGTACGAATTTGGAACACACCGAGACGAAATAACAATAGTGAAGGGACAGGGAAGGGAACTACCTACGTAAATCCTTAATGGCTGGCAACCAGGTATTACTTTTTGTCTCGGTGTTTTCCAAATGTGTACGTTTCTCATCGCCAGATGTTCCATTCCAGGCTTGTGTCAATGTCATATGTTATGCACACATGCTATGTGACCCTATTACACTGATTCTGATGGTTCGGTCAGCTTCCGCTTCGAACACTAGCGCTGTGACACGTCCAGGGAGCGGAGAAGCAAGTACCTTCCCCTCCGCGTGTGTTTCGTCCATGCTAGATATCGTCGTACTTCCGTTTTCTCCACCCCCCTCACTCTTCAGATGTGTGCATGTGTGAACGCGTCTGATGGATGTTACCAATGAGATAGAGTATGTAAGCAGGTACTGGGTGGTTCTGAGGGCTGTACTGATTTCTTGCCTGAAATGAATATTTCTGGCCACGAGATACTAAAGATTTCGAGTATGCAAATACTTTTTGTTGGTCCTAAAAGAGATAGAAACAAATACTAACTTTGTTACAAGTTTATGACAATGTCTTCTTTTCATATTGTTTATGGAATGAATAAAGGTATTTGAATACTACACGAATGATTTGTGTCAATCCATAAATCTACCCAAAGGTATGAAAAATACAATATTTTCTAAAATATGCGGGGTCGTACGAATACTTTCTACACTCACAGTATGGCCGAGTTGTTTAATCATTTCGTTAGGTGACTTCGTACATCATGGAATGCTGAAGAATTTGTTCTACCCTTCAAAAATCAGACTACCTCTAGTAGTTTCCAACACGTGAGACAGAATCCCACCACAGTAGGCTGACATTTAAGAGCGTTTAAGTGCGGGAAACCTGTCAGTACAGTTACCGTAAAGATCAAGACTCTGCCGTATTTAATGCCAACAGTAGTTGAAGGGACTTTGATAGCAAAGCATTTTTTTAAACTACATTCAAAGTTTCAATATATTCTCCGACACGGTATATTAACTCACAAAATATACAGTCATTGAAAAAAAAAGCACAAGTTTTACTTACTGTTGTCTGGACCTCAGCAAAACATGTACTTACCTGGAAAAAAGAGAAAAATAATTGAAACGCCTTAAAAAACAAATTACTATAAAAGGACATACACTACTGTCTAATTACGATAATGTAAGGTATCACAACCAATTCTTGACGAGACACTATTTATAATGGGCCAGAACAAATTTGTTTCCGTCATTGATTTGTCTTACGAGGAGAGGCCAGACTCTGCGTCCAACCTATTTCAATGAGATTCAATGTATATGTTGGGGGACCTTAACAGTAACTCGTGTATAACGGTTTAGGTCAATACATTTTCGTTAAAAAAAAAAAAAAAAAAAAAAAAAAAAAAAAGACCAAAAAAAAAAAGACGCGACACGATCCGCTTCGGACCAAATGAAGGTAATAGAACACTAAAAGGCGAACACATTTGACTTAAACGCGAAGAAGTAACGTTTCCTGCAACCCCCCTCCCCCATTATAGTGGGGCAGAGTGCTATTTTGCCACTCCCCCTCCCCCATTATAGTGGGGCAGAGTGCCATTTTGCCACTCCCTCCCACCCCCCCAAAAAATCTCTTAGATATCAAGTCCCCTTCAAACGTGGAATCGGGTAGTCTTCGGAGGCTGCTGAGGCGTTAAATCTGGAAAAGGTAGTAATTATCTTATATCAAGAAATGAGTTTGGAAAGCGGGCATTCCTTCAGAGACCTACATTTCCAATGGAGACTGTTCAGGCGGCAATAAGGTATTTATTAAAAATGGATTTATGAAGCAAGTTCTCGTTTTTCCTGTGATTATTCCTTTAAGATATTTACTGTATTTATGAACCATTTCCTATTTTTCTGCTTACTTGTGAATATTATTGAAAACTTCGTGCGTAAGACCCGTTCAAAAATATATCTGAGAATAAAGTTCTATTGCTGTTCTGTTCTTTTCTGTTTGTGAATACTGTTATTATACAGGGCTGTTTGCATTAATATCTGTTCATCATTTCACATGCCTGTGTTCATGTTAATCGTGTGTCCCCGCCCCCCCAATAATTACCTGAAGTTGACGCCTCTGCGAGGGCAAATTCTAACTAGAAGGAAAGAGGTCACGAAGGGCGTGAACATATTTTTTTAAACTTCTTATTCTCCGCACCATCTTTTGAGCAGACTAAAGTGGAAAGTGAGTGAAAACTTCTTATTCTCCGCACCATCTTTTGAGCAGACTAAAGTAGAAAGTGAGTGTATGGACCAGGGGATGGCGCGGCGACAGGGGCAGCGCCTACGGTGTTGTCACATGGTAGGTGAGGAGGCAAGAGGGAGCGCTACACAGCGCGGGTTTTGGCAATGGTGCTGTCAATGCGGAGTTGCCATACTTACGCACTCGTTCAGTGGTTGTCTTGAATACGTTGGGTGCAGTTCCAATCATAGTCTGTTTAAAACAGCAATGAGAGAATTTTATCAGTTTGCTTCGCTTTTACAAAAACAATGTATGTGCGCATTGTGTGCTAATTCATCATTCTTGTAGTCTCTTGTACATTCTTCTTACTCGTTATTGGATAGATCCGAACAAAAATTCACCACACTTATCAGCTGAAGAAGAAACGCAAGATTTTTACGTCCGGCGAGAGAAACATGATTCTGTCTGTTTATAAGCATTTTCGAGCGAAAACTATTGACGGCGGGATTACTACTGTTCATGAAGCAGCCAGATAGACAGCAGAGGCAGTGGGAGCTTCATATACAACCGTGCTCAAGGTAAAAGCCAATTATAAAACCGGGAAAGTGTTGGGCACACCTCGTAAGCATTGAGGAACAGAAAGGAAAGTAACTCTTCTTCAGAAGTATGATTCCTTTACTCGAGCGGCAATCAGGAGAAAAATCAACGTCCTGCAGAGGGAGAACGATCTACCGACATTAAATAAAGTGGTATAAATTGTTAATGAGGAAAAGGAACTTCCAAAGTTTTCTAAAACAACCATGCGGAGGCTACTTTTAGATATGGGGTTTATAAAGCGAAGGAGAGGATCATTGTTAATTGACAGGGAAGACATTGTTACTTGGCATCATAGGTATTTACGCAGTATTCGCGTAAGGGCCAAGGGAAAAGCCGTAGTGTACACAGATCACACATGGGCAAACGCCGGCCACACCCAAGTCCAGGGTTTGGGCTGATACGAGGGCAGATCAGAAAATAAGTTGCACTTCCCAGTTATGGCCATTTATTACACCACCTATACAACAGCAACACGACTATAACGACATACACTGTAACGTCACTTTCCCACATAGTTTCCAAGACTCCAAACATTTCTGCGAACGCACAACCAACATGTCGATACCGGATGCATAGACATTTCCGGCAACCACTCGAAGACAGCGGCCTTCACCTCCTCATCGACCTGGAAACGTCGACCACCGAGCTCCGTTTTGAGCTTACCGAACAGATGAAAGTCACATAGCGTTAGGTCGGGACTGTAGGGTGGATGTTGCCAGACCTCCCACTTGAAACGCGGCAGCAGTTCTTTCGTTTGGCGGGCCTTGTGAGGTGTTGCGTTATCGTGCAACAAAATCACACCGGCGCTCAATTTCCCCCGGCGCTTCTCTTTAATCGCTTTACGGAACCGGTGCATCGTTTGACAATACGACGCCGCGTTGATCGTCGTTTTCGGCATGAATTCCACGTGCAGCAAACCCTCCATGTCAAAGAACACTGTCACTATAACCATACCGGCTGAAGGTTGAACCTTGGCCTTCTTTCGTTGTGGTGGTGAGGGATGCGCCCATTCCACTCATGTTCGCTTCGTTTTGGAGGTGAAGTGGTGGACCCACGTTTCGTCGCCTGTGACGATTCGCCGCAGAAACCCGTTGCCGTCTGCGGCATAGCGTTGCAAAAATGCCAGGGAGGATTGGAAAGGTTGTCCCTTGTGCCCATCGGTGAGAAGACGTGGGACCCATCTTGGACACAGCTTGCGATAGCCAAGGTCCTCGAGAACAATGGCAAACACACTGCCATACGACATATTCAGCTGCGTCGCGATTTCTCTCAGTTTAATGCGCCGGTTCTGTCTAATGATCGCATTCACACTGTTGACCTTTGCACGGGTCCGGGACGTTGAGGACCTGCCTTCGCGATGGTTGTCCGTGATATCCGTGCGTCCGGCTTCGAATTGCTGACACCACTTTACGATACCTTGCCGGGAAATGGCCCGCTCCCAATACACAGCACTAATTTCACGATGAACGTCCGTGCAATTCTTCCTTTTGGTCCATAGGAATCGGACTGTCGCACGCACCTCATATTTGGAGTGAACGTCCAGTTGACGCGCCATTGCATTTGGCCGCTATTCACACAATACTACACGAGACACCACAGCGACCTGTCTAACAGACGTGTGGGCGGTGTGTGTCACTTTCTCCGCTGTGCCAGTGTTGCCAACTACCAAGTCCAAATTCCCCCCAGATCACTTCTAAAATCCCTCTAAATGAGACAAAAAAAACCAATCATAATTATTTTCGTTACCATCATATTGATTAAACCAAATACAGTAGATACAATACGCGACACTTGCTAAAATGGGAGACAATTCGACGGTGGCGCTCCTAGTGACTTGACCTGAAAAAGTCGCGCTAAATTCAAATATCAATGGAAATGTATATACGGAAATGGATAAATAAATTACGTCTAGAAAGAAAGTGTTAGAGATATTAACTTCGAAGTTGCTAAAGCAATTCTGGATAAATGAATGAAGAATTATTTAAAAGGTTATTATACAAAGACTGAAATTAGGCATATAAACAAGATGTAAAATGGACTGCTGTGAAATGGCTTGATCTTTCATTTATGCATTACTTTTTTAGCTTTAGCATTCCTGACTGAACTCTTACGGTTGGATTTGTCTTTTTTCTCATTTAAAAAACATTGTATCATCACATTAAGACACTTGATAATAAAAATATCGGCACATTCCTTACACATATGATGCAATGAATGAACATTTAATAGCTGGACAGTTTTCCTAACAAGAAGCCTACTAACAGAAAGAAAATCTATACAATCCCGCCTTTAATCTGAGAAGAGGGATAAAAGAAAGAAAAGTATGAAAATGTTTTCGATAGTGATGCTTTGAGGAATATTTACGTACAATTAGAGTAAAAATGTAACATACCCTTGGCTGTATAGTCGAAGATTTTTAAAGTCGCTGGCCTGGAAATGATCTGAACAGATCTTATAATTCTTATATAAGCGCAAAGTCCCTTCTTTCTTGTACACCTTATCCAAATCACTTCTGTGACATTTCAAAACTCACAGATCACACTTACAACAACACATCGGTATTGAAGGTTAAGTGCTGCACTATACAATAAAATATGCATATTACATTTTCAGCCAGTTAAAATATGGGTCGAGCAGGTCAGAAGATTATGAAGTACTATAAAGATCTCTGTCACTAGAAGAATATATATGCAAACACAATATTACTTACATTTTCTTGTCACGAGGGAACCTGATGAAAGACCGCGCATTCTTCTCTACTTCATAGTTACTGCAGCCAAACACAGCACATACCTTTCCCCTCATGTTGAGAGGAGATATCAAGGAATGACACGCTACTATTTAATTATGTCAACTCACTGAAAACGCATAAATAACACCAAAAACTTCACACAAAAATACACGTGCTCTTATGACAGAACCAGTAGTTGTCAGGTCTACTCGCTAGAGAGAGCTCCAATAGCTGTCCCTCGATATCTCGCTCAGTGTCGCGTATTGTCCCTAC
Source organism: Anabrus simplex (assembly GCF_040414725.1). NCBI lineage: Eukaryota > Metazoa > Arthropoda > Insecta > Orthoptera > Tettigoniidae > Anabrus > Anabrus simplex. The sequence goes on from NC_090265.1 coordinate 728,123,941, forward strand.
TGTATTTGATTAAACACAATATTTTAAAAATCTACAGAAATACTATGGTACACAAAAGGATGACTGGAAACATACGAGAAAATTATTAGAAACCGTGCATGCTACTGTTGAAGAGAGAACTACTCACAAGTTTGTCTTTCTTGTATTCCTGCTGAGTGATCCTCAAAATTTGCTCAGATCCTCCAGCACCTCCTCTTTTTCACTCATTTCAACGTTTTTGTAATGATACATGGACTCCCTGAACTTTTTCCTCACTCGAGGGGATGGTTGAAAACGAGTACAACATATTTTTTCCTTATTAAATAATAACTAGATTCAAGTAGAGAATTTATTAGTTCTAATGATATCCTGTTCCTTAATTTGTTTGTTATAATAGAAAAGACTGAAAATGCGTGGCATTTGATACTGGTAACGTTAGCTGCCTAATTGCAAAGTTACCAATATTAGAGAAACGATCATTTCCAGCTGCATCGTTATCCTGAAGAACCTCATCCCACAAAGGCGTAGTACTTGGTGTGTTGTGCCATTGTTTATCTTGGGAGATAGTTCCACTCTGAGACAATGTCATCTATATTCCCAGCCACTTTAGGACCACTGAAATTGGAGACTAGTTGAAGTATTTCATGATTCTTCTGTGATGTTGCTGTGGAAGGATGTAGCACTGCCATCGTCTGTAAAATTGCTATATTTTCCGGTGATCTTTTCTGTAGTTCCTTGCACAAGTCAATTAAGAACTTCTTGCATCTTTCATGAACGTCGTTGCGTTCATCAGGTTTCGGAATTTGTACCAAACATTCAAAATCATATCTTAAATACATACCTGAAGTATGCATCACGTACTTCTCAAAGCCAAAGTACGGGAGATCTACATCCTCCTGCTTTTCCAGCTGAGTGGGAACAACAATTTTTTTTCAGTACTGATTTAAAGAGTAGAAAGACATCTTTCAGTGCTTTCTCTGCTTCAACTCGCTCACTTTGAAATATCATATTAATCCTGCTTTTAACTCAGTTTTGAGGAACACCAGAAGGGCTTTATAGGCTACGTAGAGCAGTCCATTATATTATAAAATTGTTCAGCCATGAAATATTTGTCCTCAATTCTTGCTAAGGAAAATAGCAATTTCAGATCTTGCCATTGTTCCAGAGTTGTTTCAATGGTAGCATATCTCGTGAGCCACCGAGTGCCACAAAGCCCTTGAATCCTTTTGAGGTTGCGATTGTTATTCATTGTTTTAAACAGTTGTTTGTAATGGCCTAGTCTCTTAGGACTCTAGGAAAACCCCTTATGGGTCTCCCTGATTAGAAACTCCAACTGACAAGGAAAAGTTTTAGTAGCTTTCTCGGCACAAAGATGGAGAGAATGACACACGCACTTCATGACGATAAGGTCAGGGACAGTGCGTTTCAGAAGAGCAGTTACAGAATTATTGATCTCTACTATTACACTTGCACCATTCACCCCAATGTCTACTAAGTTTTCAAGTGTAATGCCATCACTTTCAAGCTATCCTTTCAGTGAATAGTAAATGGTTTCTGCATCACAAGTAGTCAGTTACAAAATGCAATAAAATGTAGAAACAATGTCTTTTCAACAACAGAAATGTATCGTAACATAAAGCTAAGCAGCTTTTGAGTTGTAAGATCGGTACTTTCATCAATAATAATAGAGTAAGGGGAATTTTCAATTTCGGGAACCAAATTTTCTTGCAGAGAAGAGCCTATAACGTTCTTAATAAGCATGGTATATTTGGTTCTATGGATCTTTATAACTATGTAAAGAAGTAGAACACACTAACAGAGAAATAAGTTCCCCCAGATGATCAACAATCTTAATGGAAGAACGTTGAGCTACATAACCAGCAATTGTAAGTTCCTGCCAATTTCTACAGGTTTAATCTCTTGGCACGATTTTGCGACCCTCACCATCTGAACTTTATCGCAATCCTTTTTATGAGCTTTGAGTCTAGCGTGGAAATATCTGCAGAATGCTTTGACCAGACGCTTCGGATGTTAACCATTCTGAAAAGTGATGAAGAGATTTGTTACTCACTAATTATGAAAGATGAAAAAGAACATGTTTAAAACCTAACCATAACAGCAAAACTGATCCACTGCGTCCGTGTACTGATGAGTGATTTACAAACATCTCAAGACAGCTGTTTATAATGACAATCTCTTAGGACTGTAGGAAAATCAGTTTTGGGTTACCATTGACACCTCATGTCTACCAATATCGTACCGTATTTTAAAATGTACACTTTTCTGTTTGAGATGATGACAAAATAAATATCTCATGAGAGCATTTTGTAATGTGGTATTTAACACCTTTTAAAAATACTCAAATTGATTAAATTTAAATATAACTTACCTTCCAATACGGGAAATGTTTCCCATGTCTTTGTATACTTCTGTACGTATTTCTTCTTCTATTTGTATGCCATTATATCTGTACCTGAGAACCAGAGTATCTTAAGTCCAAATGGTAAGTTTAACAGTAGAACCAGAAAACGAAATTTTACTAGCAAATTTCCCTACAAGGTCGTAACAAAAGACTGAAATAACATTTATCTTACATTTATATAATCATAAGCACTTGTACTTGATACTGTGTTGACGGGATTTTGTTCTCTCATTTTTTAAATACTTTTGTGGACTTAAGATATCTGTTTGTCAGGATGTGGAGAGGACTTAAGATAGGAAAAAGATATGTTAAACTATAAAATTATAGCGCTAACTCCTTTCTAATTGACTTTATTATAAACATATAAAAATCACAAGGAAGAAAACATCAATAAAATTCAGTACAACATTGAGCGCTACTGCGCTTATGTAAAAGTTTATAGATCATGAGCCAAAACTGCTAACCAGGCAAATTTATTCCGAGTAAGGGTAGTCTTCTGTGACGGATTCCTAAGTCTTGAGATTCCTGAAATACAAATGAGATATTCTTCTGGAACCCACTTCAAGATGGTGCACAAATCCTTATACTTTTCTTTACTAATTGACTTCTTAACAGTTCTAATCACAGGAAGAGTTTGTGGGAAAGATGTCCTGGCAGTTCTGGTATTCCTCCTCAAATCGATTTCTTTGAACATTTCATCCTGGAACGAGGTTTTGTACTGATAGGTGTATGGTTTGTCTTTTCTCACCTGGATCCAAACCATTTCAGAATTAGTGCATTTTCTCCCAGGGTGTTTTTCTTCCTCAGAACAATCATGTTGCTGTCTTTGTTTGAAAAACCCAAGAAATCTTTGAAATCTGCCAAACACATTCTTTCAACTTTGATTTTTTTCCACTTTCTTATACTAAGTTTATCCAATCGTTACAAGTAAAGATGTTTTGTGTCTCGATCCTTTTCTTCTTACTTTCAATAATGCTGCGTACAGTATCCACTTCCATGTGGGTGTGCCCACGCAACAAGTACTTGTGGTTAATAATTTGCAATTTTTTCCATTTTGAAATAAGCCAGAAGTACGTGATAATCATCTGATGATTTCTGTTCTGACCTGAGCAGTTATCTGACCAGACAGTGAGGATGTGTGTTTCATCAGTTAGATGATTATTTGCCCATTTCAAGAAACATGAAGCCATCTCGTTTCGTCCACAGGTTTCATCATACATCAAGCAATAGGACTGTCTTAGTGTGGAATCATATAGAGTATAGTTTAGTATCCATAACTTCCTGAGGTAGTAGCACTCTCAATTTGTTAGATATGGTGTCGGTAAACATTTTTGTAGGTCCACCATTAAGACTTTCTCGTTTTTGCCACAAGATTCCTTGTAATTTCCTTTCATCTTGTAGCGACGGGTAGCTTCTTCCAAGTGCTCTTTCTTCCTTTCCATAATTTTAGATATCTCATGTTGTGCGGACGATTGTTGGTTTATCTGGATATTATATTCATCGCAATTGTCACACGTATCGTTATCTGGCAACTTAAAAGCGATGTTATATTCTTCATTTAATATTTTTCGAAACAACCATTCTTTTGCTGCTATTTTTCCTTCCTTGGTACATTCTTGGCAGTATAAAGAATACATTTTTGATAGATTCAGTTCACTTCCTATGTACTTCCTCTTCGTTCGTTCCCTGCTGTAATGACTCTCATAAACTGGATATCTATCAATATGTGCTCTAATGTCATGACAAAGCTCTTCTGAGATTTTATTTGATGACGTGTGTTTACCTCTTCCATCAACTTCAATCATACCACACCCACTGGCCTTTTTCAAGGCAGTTTTCACCATTTGATTACTTATCCACAGTGTATTTAAAAACATTCCTTGACAAACGGGGATTTTATTGTTTGACACGTTTAAATGATAAATATATGTTGCTGTTCTTTGCTGTTGTGTCTCATGACATCGTGGCCTATGCCTTATAACTGGCTTTTCCTCCACAAGGGAAATAATGTACTGTCTTTTAAGGTCCCAACTCTTCTCTGCGCTGCAAAATTCATTAAATATTTGCTGTCTTTCAACCTCAGTTACCTTTGTTGAACATTTATTTCAGCAGTTTCTACATTCAGAATGAAGGACACGCTTACCAACTGAAGAGACACATTCCTCTCCACCTAATAACTTTACTTTCCTCACATTATTCTTCCACAAAAGAGTATTTCTTTTCCTTTTCCTACAACCATTCTTATTATTTTCAAAATCTTCATCTTCATCTTCAGAATCTGAGTACGGAACCAATCTAGCACCAGTTGTACGACAGGGGAGCAAACATGTTCTGCTCTCTGTTTACTTGATGTCACAAACAGAAGAAAGGGCAGTGGATGGGGATTCATTAGATTCACTCTCCAACGAATGCTCTTGTGGAAAATGTGATCTCTTACCAGAACTACCCACAAGCCCTTGAAAACTGGAACTGCATTCTATTTCAGTCTCTTCAGCAACAAGCGGCGGGTAAATATAGGCGTGGAAACTTGATCATTGTAACCTATGTCAGTGTAATGCGAATTCACTTTCACACATTATAACTGAGTGTACACCTTTTCTCCACTATCTTCTACTTCTTCACAAAATCAGGCATCGTAACAGTAGGGGCCTGCGGACAAAAAATATTTTTAAGCTACTATCCAACAGATAAAAGCACACGCATGAATAACAGTTCTTGAACACATTGCATTGGCTCTTGAAAACAAATACAGTATAACCTTTCATGATTATAAAGTGCGATGAACTTAATACTTCCACTTTTTTATCTACTTGTAGAATCATAGAAGGAAAGGCAGTTTCTGTTCCCTTAAGCTCATTGTCATTGCCATTAAACCTTGTAAAAGAAATTGATTAACGAGCTAATTACTGTGAGGCTCATAAAGAGGATGACTCTTTTCTAAAACGTCAATAAATTACTTTTCAATATTTGTAGAGCATAGAAATAGAAATATATTATACTAATCAATATTATTCTTACCTCCTGGACACTGGTTAGCTGCAATACAAGATCAACCAACATCCGTCCACGGCTCATTGCTTATGAATGAAACCGAGCAGAACATGCAAAACAATGGTAATATTCTAGCCTAAGTCAACAAAATTCTTGTCAATAATGTGAGTTGAACTACAATGGTAACACAAAATATCAATGCCAAACTATCTTAAACGGACTTAGGCTATCGCAAGTTATGATTTGCTTAGAACCAAAGTATCGCAAGTGGACTTAGGATAAGTTGGCTCACAGGATTCTCGGGACTAAAGATTATATTAACACTGCTAACTCGTAAAATTATAGTTTTACAAGACTTAACATAGTCTGGCTCAATAAAGCGCTCTTTCATCATCTACTGTCCGGATTATCTCAAAAAGGCAAAAAATGGACTTAAGATAGTCTGGTTCTCAGGTATAGATATATTACACCCGTACACATTCACAAAGAAGAATATATCACTCCACAGAATTATTAACACATCAAGCAAATAACATTACAACTGCATGAACTGCACAGTCACAGTAAAAACTGCTTCGAGTTACGCTATCAGACTGTTACATTCACGTACTGCGGGGATTTTCCTCCTACATGACATTTTTTCGACAAAACAGACCAATGAACTATGTGCGAGACCCGAAGTCTCCGATTCCCCTCAACATGTACTAATAGGAACAAATGCTGCTGCGGTTATCGAGGAGAAGGAGATACAGAGAGAAAGTAAGAGATATGCATATGTGTAATGTTTTGATGTACCGTATCGGTGGTTTGCGGTTCTTATTAATTGAAAAAAATCAGTAGATTTCATATAAATACACCTATCCGCTGGTAGTCAACAGAAATGTAAAGAATAAGGCGGCTGCTTGGTTCATAAAAGAGACAAGAAGAGGGAATCCCGAGACACGTGAAGGAATCTTACGTTAAGAGCTGCTAGAAGAGAAAATAATGACGTTGCGTGATTAACTGCAGTGTCTGAGACAGGCTGGCCAACAGTGAAAAATTAAACCTCAAGATAAATTTGACACACTAGCGGACCCAGCATACTACAGCAATGAAATAAATAAATATAAATACAGAAATAAATAAAAAAATTAAAATTTCATTCCCACAGCCCCTCAAAATTCCTCAAAAAATAATTTTCCCCCTAAAATTCCCCCGACTCTTTTATCCCTCAACTTGCCCCCTAGGACGATTAAATCCCCCTAAATTTAGGGGGAAACCCCCCAAGTTGGCAACACTGCGCTGTGCCCACGTTTGCGACACACAGCGCGCTGCCGTGGTGCGTTAGTGCAACTAACCTTTTGATCCACCTACGTACATCTACAGTATTAAGATAGCAACGCAGGCATGGAGGGAGGGATCCACTACAGCTAGCAAGGCACACTCGGACAAAGGAGGGGGGGGGGGCGAGGGAGGTCTTCACTACAGCCAAAGACTTTAATATTACTTATCTAGACTCACAGAGCGCGCGGATGCTAAGCGGAATATTGAACACTTTCACGCATCGCCATGTTGCGGGCGCTTCAGCTTCGAATGCATGGCTAGCACGTGGTAATGTTTACAGACCCTTGCATGTTTTCGATTTGAATCATGCCTGTTAGTGGATCTGGTTTGGTATTATATGTGACTGAGTGATAATAAATTGTCAAATATTTTCCAGGAATGTGGGAGCTGATACATTACGTTAGTTAATTTGATCGGCAATATTAGGCCTAAAGTTAGGCATTACCTGTGGAATAAAAAGATATTCACGAGGGTGAATTCGTGTGCAACCTTCATTTGTACAGACTGCTATCAGAAGGGATCTGGTACTTCTTTTCACATGTGGGTAGAAATTGGACTGTTAAAAAAAAACTTTCATTTACCATAATCGAGAACTAAAGTTATAGGGTGGTTGATTCAGAGAACGCATGGACATGAAATTTAGAATATTTAGACTTTTTTTCTCGTTTAACATTTTCCAATTCATCGGGGATAATTGTTTAGAACTGAAAAGCTGTTCTGAAAAACTACACATTTTTCATACAAACTGTGTAGTGGTATTGCAAATCTGATAAACCTGGGCCTAGAATCCGTAAGATATGATTGATACAACTTGATAAAACCTTCTAATATTATGGTACGGTATTGCTTCAAATTATCAATTATCTGAAAAATGATTTATTAGTACCGTATGCCTTAAATTCTCCAATTATTCCCAGTTGTTTTATAATAAAAGAATACAATTGTTAATACGCTATTCCAGAAAAATCTTACAATATAAAGTCTAAACAAAGCTCATTACAATCTTGTCAATCCAAGTCTGCATTAGAAAACGCTAATCAAATTAACTTTTCACTATGATATTAATCTTGTTTGTTTGCAAGGGCTTTACTTTCAATTTCAATTTATTTTCTTTCTAGTGTAAATCATGGTGCTCATATTAGAGAAACATTAGGATGCACATTCAATTTTTATGTGCTCAGATAATGTTAATTCAGAATCAGTTTGTAAAAGCAGTAATAATCTTCAATATCAACAGAAAAAGGAAACCTGTGAAATAAAATCTTTCTATGAAAGGTACATAGCTTATGATTCCTATCAGATAAGTCATTACAGCAAATTTTACTCAATTATCTGAACAGATTGTTTAAAAAACACATGACTGCAGAAATCTTTCTAAAACAATCAGATACATGTTTTATCATTTTATGAATATGAAATGCCGGCTCTGTAGTGTAGGGGTAGCGTGTCTATTTCTTACCCGGAGGCTCCGGGTTCAATCCCCGGCCAGGACAGAGATTTTTACCTGGATCTGAGTGCTGGTTTGAGGTCCACTCAGCATACGTGATTACAACTGCGGAGCTATCTGACGGTGGCATAACGGCCGAGAGGATTCACCGTGCTGACCACATGACACCTCGTAATCTGCAGGCCTTCAAGCTGAGCAGCGGTCGCTTGGTAGGCCATGGCCTTTCGGGCCTGTTGTGCCATGGGGTTTGGTTTGGATATGAAATAACGTAATTGGATGAGTAGAAGTTAAATTATCATGTTTGTGTGATTTGGATATAGGTAAATGCTGCCTGACATTCGTTACACTGGTGCTAGTCTTCTGTTGTGTATTTCTTAAAATGAAATTAATGTCTAGGTTTAGTTAGAGTTTCTCTGCGTGGTTTAGGCTTAAGTTTTATTTTTTACAATTTGCATTACGTCGCACCGACACAGATAGGTCTTATGGCGATGATGGGACAGGAAAGGGCTAGGAGTGGGAAGGAAGCGGCCGTGGCCTTAATTAATGTACAGCCCCAGCATTTGCCTGGTGTGAAAATGGGAAACCACGGAAAACCATTTTCAGGGCTACCGACAGTGGGGTTCGAACCTACTATCCCCCGAATACTGGATACTGGCCGCACTTAAGCGACCGCAGCTATCGAGCTCGGTGAGAATCCAATTTTCTTTCCAGTGTGGTCGACAGAATTATTGTCTCGTTTCTTAACACCTGTTTACCCCACTAACAATAAGAATTCTTCAGGGTGTCCACCAAATCCAGATTTTGAAATTCCCTGACATTTCCCTGTTTTCCAGACATAAAAACAATTTTTTCCCTGACACACAATGACAAAAAAATTAAATTATAATAGGTTTCCAGGTATGGCCGTAATATTAAAATACATTTTAAAACCTTAACATGCAAAATATAAATGAGTAATTAATGTACATATTAAATTTCAAAACTTGCAAGTTTAATTTAGTCCAATTTAATTCACTTTAAGATTTTAAAAAGTTATTACCATTACTGTTTCAGTGAAGAAATTTCTTCATCTATAGCGAGCAACGACTGTCGAGCTTCTGCCATCACCCTCCGCTTCTTTTCTTCTAATTCTTTTAGCAACAAAGTGGCCTTTCTCTTATTTTTTTTGCAAAGAATCTTCTGCTTCCATTTGGACCATCCATTGAAATTTGTAAGAGTTTTTTTAGATTGAGTCCCTGCAGTGCTCGCACAAAACCGTTTAACAAATCTGAGGAGGTAGAGTGACCAAGAAACACGGAATCAAAATAAGAAGTGCATACTTCATTGGTATCAGGATTGAAACTACGAACTACAAGATCCATTTGGCCCATCTGAGAAACTTTATTCAGTGACTCGTCAAAACCAACGGTAAAATGTGTGCACTTATGACACATCTCAAGAACTTGCTTATGAAAATAGGGGGCCAAACCATGAGTGATTGTATGTGCAATTTTTGTTCTGTGCAGTTGAACTTTCGAAGCTATTTCAGAGTCTGGAAACATTACTGTGAACAAACGTACACTAGCTTCACTAGAACGTAAAGAATGGTGTTGCATGATCGTATGCATGCACCATATAATCTCAGCTTTGGTTACCTGCTCTCTTGAAAGATAATTCTGTAGACATCTCGTCTCTGGTGAACCTTCTTTAATGGAAGAAGAAGAAGCAGGAGAAACAGCAGCAGTGGAGTCATATGTGATAGAGTTCGTTGTGGTAGCTGTGGCAGGCAGAGGATAATTTGTGTTTGCGGCCAGGGTATTATCTACTGAGTTTAAGTCATTTTTTACTTCACTATTCGAATGTTCTTTTTTAAAATAACTTGAAAGGGATGATGAGAACTGGCTGAAGTTGACACTACTGGCATGCTTCTTTCCTACCATGTGACTTTTTAATGCCTGCCTCCCCATGTTCCTAAGAGAAAATGATGTTTTACATATTATGCAATATGCTGAAAATTTGTCCTGAGGCATGGGTTTCAACCACGTTCTGAAAGTATCATCAAGCAGCCACCTTTCATTAAACGAAGTTTTCCTTGGCTTTGATGAAGACATTGTTAGCTGAGAAAAGTAAGTATATTGTAAAAAGAAAAAAATTAAATAGTCCTATACTCCGCACGACTTTCTTGTAAACTGACAGTTCGCAAAACAAGTGAGCACTGCCTTACCTATGCTGCCAGCACTCTATTGCTTCGATAGCAGTTGATGCACTCGTAAAATGTAATACCCTACTATGAAAATCACACAAAAGACACAAGTGAAAACAAATTCAAAAAACTTCCTACCAATATCATACACTAAAACAAGAATAGGTACGTTATTATACAGTGTAAAAATAAATTATTCGCGGCTAATGACCGGCATAAGAAGGAGGTTATGGCTGATCGATACCACGGTGTCAATTTTTGCCGAGTCACATTCTTGCCGCTTGTCTTGCACGAACTATACAGGGGTATGGTACACAGATGAACTATATGGTAACCAACACACGGATGTAAATAAAATGACAACTACATTGAACACTATTAAACCTATATACCACACACGCCGAGTTAGGTAACTTAACCACGTGGTGATGTAGGCAATACAGTTGGCAGACAGGTTTCAAGATTGCGCTCAACCGATATAAATCGATATGAATGGTGGTTTGGGATTGACTGGATCAAGAACGAATACATACAAATATACTTCACAACTCAAAATCTCCTAACCAACAAACAACCTTCATCTTACCGTGTGATGTCACTTCATTTTAAATCTTGTTCTCTATTCACAAAATTACACGTGATATTACAAGCTACTAGACGTGCCTGAAAACTACCGAACCCCTCTCACGAAAGTTAGGTTAGAAACTCAACATGGCGCGGCCCACGGTGTTACCTACATCAGCGCATTTCATAATAATAATAATAATAATAATAATAATAATAATAATAATAATAATAATAATAATCATGAACACTCAATGAGTATTAAGTTTAAGTGAATTTCGCACTTTCCTGCATTCAGTCAGTGTTTGTTGTCTTGCTTTTATACTTTACGAGGTAGTGACTATGGCACACGTCATTACACACTAAACAAACAGTCATCCGTTGGGTTGTGTAATTTTGTCTATATGCATATTTTGTTGTGGAAGCCATGTATTTAAGAGATTAGAAAAACTGAGAACGCAATATAGGCCTAATTCAACATGCTCGCCATTCCCCAACAACACAGCATATTCAATAGTAAGCAGATCATAACATTGAAAATTCGATCGATCAATCGATCTATCATAGTCGCTACTGCTTGCTATAGCCTATCCATATAGCTACTGATGCTATTGGTTACTTCACGTTCGAGATCACACTTGATTTTTAAAATGTTTGTTCAGTTTTCTTTACAATTTATTCCTGGCATAAAAGACATGCCCTAGATTGTTATAAAAACTGAAAAATGTGCTTCTATTAAAGGATAAATACGGTATGTCAATTTTATATGGCAGAACGAATTTCCAGATTTTTTTCGGAATTCCTGACATTTCCCGGTTTTCCAGTCATTTTTCGAATTCCCTGACATTTCCCGGTTTCCCCGGTTTTCCATACGGGTGGCCACCCTGTTCTTGGAAGTATCCAGAAACAGCGCTTGGGGAATGTGCTTCAAGATATACAAGGAACAATTTAACCAGGAAGCCTCCCACCTCCTGATAGCTACAACCAATAAACGTCGAAGTACGGTGTACAGACGTCTCTGAGGTCCACAATTCAAAAACCAAAACTGGAGAAGTTAAGGAATGACATGATGAAAAAGGCAGCCGGGATTGAGACATCATTGTTAGATCGGATCAGCATATCAAGACTGAGACGGTTCGGGCATGTCATGATGTTAACTTGGAGAAGCATGGGACAGGAAGACCAGGAACCCACTGGATGAACCTTGGAGATCGCGGAAGGGCAGTAGATAACGTCATAAACAAGAGAACGTATCGTAATAAGAAAATAGTGGCAGGATCGTCAACAGTACCCATGAAAATGGAACTGTAAATCGATTATCTTTGTTTTATATACCGTCTTATTAAAAAAAGACGTAACTTTTCCAAAAGGTCACGTCACGTCACAACGTCACATAGACTAAATATACAGTATTTTTGTATGAAATGTTATCTTTTAAAAGATGTGCATAAACCGACGCTTCCGTGCAGGAGTTCCAGGCTGTTCCTGTGATGAACTTTAGATTTTTCCTCACTCACGTTCAAGCTTAACTATATTTTGACTTTGCTGTGTATATAACAACAGTATTGCAAGAAAAACAGTGTTGCAATTATACCGTTAGATGGCTCACGGCGATGCATAATCGATTCATATGTTTTTGTGTCAGAGGTTGCCAATACGAATCTCGAAGATAACCGAAGTCCACCAATTGAGCACTAGGGAGCCGAAGTATCACTAAAAGTTTCGAGGACAGTAGGTGGTACTGCATCTTAAAAACAGTTGATTTTTCCACGTGCTAACTCGAGGTATTTCTGAAAATATTCAATCAACTTACAAGTTTATAGCTAATGTCTCTACAGGAACTTAAGATAGCGAGGAAAAATAGTCCCAACACATGTCCACAATTGGGCAATCCCCTAGCACGTAGATCTCATGTTTTTGTTTTTATGGCCATTTCTGATCCAAAATCTCAGTAACTCCCTCTTTTATAGAATGCTTAATTTTATGCTTTCTCGCAAATAACTTCGTGCAATTTATATGTAACTGCATTTGAATTACTCGAAAATAGCCACCTCCACTCGATAATTCTATGCAATGACCAACAGCCTCTCTGTAATAAGATCTAGGAACCCTACCTGCTCCTGAGCCAAGGCCGTCTTACCCACGAAATCCGAAACACGTCATCTCTGCCCTTCGCTGAAGTTGGCTTTTATAGTTCAGGGAAACTGTTACACAATAACAATTTCAATCGTTAGGCCAAGGTAGAGTCACACAATTACAAACCACTACACAACAATTCACAATTGCACTTCAGGCGTATCCTAATTATAACAGGTTTACTGAAACAGTAGAAGTGGAGTTTAAAACACTTGATACTTAGTTGGGTTAGTATTCTTTTTTCTACCTACGCGCTAACAGAAGAGAAATGTATTATGCATCCTACTAGACAAATATGTAATAAGTGTTTGCAGTGCATAGGACCCACATCCAGCACTTTCATATTCCTCAATTTGCAGTTAGTACTGAGACCTCTCCTGCTTCTCCACATTTTATCTTGAAATCATTAAATAGATTTTTAACCATCATCTTACCTTCCTTACCATTGGTGGCCCAGTTAAGCTACGATCTTAGTTACATACCAGCATCGGTATGCCAAGATAAAGTGGTATACAGTACAGTATCTGCAACTTGTGTTCAATTTTCACATACTGTAGATGCAGTTTGGAAACAACACTCATCCGTAAGATAGAAGAAGAATGTGTTATTTTCCTTTCGTTACTGCTCATCCTCCTGAGCAGGACAAACGAAAAGAACAGTGAGCGGTTATGCTCTCACGTAAGCACATCTTCTCGTCCTTGTTACAGTATCTTTTCGAAATGTCTCAATGACATTTCGTGCAAGATGAGAATAAGACTTCCTCACTGATACTTCATCAAGACAGTATGGTATATGATTACTACAGACTCACAAGCTGCGAAACATTTCTGTACCGATTGTGAAAAACCGGGTAACTGACAATGCACTTCTTAACCATTATTTTCCTTAAGACTGGTCACGCCTCTCAGCCACAAACGGATATGCAGTCCATTAGAACAATTGCCCTTGTGTTCATTCTCATATGCTTACGTGTACAGGAAAATGAACCTTACATACCTTGTAGCATAGGCCTACTGCAGAAATGTATGCATGATTCCCTCCTACAGTATAATGCATGTAGGTTTCATTTTCTTGTACACAACGGCAAAGAAATATGAACACAGTGTAACTTATTTGATGAATACTGATAAATAAAATCATGAATAAGAATATATAATAAAATTACACTAAAACTTAATAAAATTAATAAATATAATGAACCGAAATGTCCGTACTATGGGCGCCAGAGTTCACCAGAATGGATCCCTCGAATTTTGATAGAGCATGATAAACTTTATATCCCAGGGCGTGTACATAATGCTGAGTACTGGTACATCTGCTGCAGGCCTTACCTAAACTCCTGAAAACGACTAAATAGGTAGGAACTGCACCTAGATTCATCAATAACTCCACTGATTCTAAAATAGCTAACTATATACTTAACAAAATCCGTGCATGAGCACCTCATCAACATACAACATTATACATATAATACACACATAAAATATTGCTGGAAGACTCCATATTTACAACAACAACAATAATGAAAACCGTGGGAAAACGAAAGCGAGAACTAAGCTACCATTTGTAGATAGTCCGATGAACAAGGTACATGTATGAAGATAAATACCCTTCACTGTCTCTATATCAATTCGACTTACCGATTCTCATAATCGGCAGTTATCACATCACACAGATACTGTACCTTGTAATACTGTGTTCACATATTTTAACACTTGTTGTAAAGATATATACACACGTCTGTCGATCCTCAACATAAATTATGGAAAGTCTGAGATAGCTTTCACCAACATATAATGCCAGACCTCCACAAGTACTACAATACTTAATGCATACGCCCTCCACCATTTGTTGATCAGCCACTTTCCACGAACATAACAAGACTACGTTCCATGAACGTTTGAAGTCCAGTCCATTGCAGCCGTGTCACTCGAATACCGTATATCCAGCACTACTTCCTACTCGTACAGTGCGTCAGTTGTCCTTCTTGTCCGTACCGAGTGGTTCTCTTATACAGTGTCACTGGTTGTAGTTGTCTTCCTTCTCGTTCCTTTTTTTACAATGTCACTGGTTGCCGCCGTATGATCAACCTTTATAGACATCAACATCCCCCTCCTCTCAGATGATACGTCTGGACTGGTGCTTGCCAGCCAATCATGAGTGAACCTCTTGTCAAGACCAAGCCCTGAACTACTTCTTGCTCCCAAGAGATAAACAAACTCTGGGGTTTATTACATGAGTCAACGAACTTCCCTAATACAACAACAAGCTCATCTCATCAGGCTGGGATATATACATGACTCATGGAATTCCCCGACACAAGTACATCACAACAAACACTGGGGTAGCCACATGACTCATCCAAATTACCAGAGTTATTAAAGCAATCTTTCCCCACTCGTGCAAAACAAATTACTCATACCTACATATGTGGATATCTTCCAGCTTATAAATATAAATGGCAAAATATACAAATTAAATACTGATAATAATAATAATAATAATAATAATAATAATAATAATAAATCGAAAACTGACAATAATATCTCTAACTTCTACATATAATTCGGGGGTGTGATATATGTACTATCACAACAGGGACAATTGTTCTGATGGAGCATATCCGTAAGTGGCTGACAAGCGTGACTAGTCTTAAGGAAAATAATGGTTAGGAGGTACATTGACAGTTACCCGGGTTTTTTTTTTACACTCGTTACAGATTTGAAAACCACGAGGCTCCAGCTGAATTCTGCTTATGCCATGCTATTTTTATCTTTTTTGAACTCCGGTGGCCAACAAATGTTCTATCAATTCCACAGGACAAGTTAGCGAGGTCTAATGGGTCTATGTTTCAGACTTCCACGTTCCTTCCTTGTATTGCTTAATCATACGCAAAAAGTACTAAACCTGTTCAATGACAAATCCTGCAAATCTAAAACTGACACAACTTCGCAAGTAGTTGATGTTTCAGACTTCCAGGTTCCTTCCTTTTATTGCTTAATCATACGCAAAAAGTACTAAACATGTTCAATGACAAATCCTGCAAATCTAAAACTGACACAACTTCGCAAGTGGTTGATATGGACATTATAGTGGAGTCTAAGATTACAATACCAGCAGGTTAACTGATGAAATCTCGACAAGGGAACAGGGAACCAAACCGAAAATACAGCTTGTGCGATCATATACAAATCGCACATTTAACGACACTGACAACGACGTTACACTCCGAACGTTGTCTTACCATTTAATATGAAGTTTAATTCGTCTTGAAGAAAACACTGGTGAGGTGAGGCACGTACTAAGTTGAAAAATACGTTAGCCGACAGCCACGTTCCCACGGTGATATAACCAGGTCTATTTATTTTAATCTTACAGAGATAAGGAAATTCTCGCGTCAATAGTTCAGCTTGTTTTCATACATCTTTCAAAAACATTAAACAGTTAGGAAACGTGAGCGCTTCATTTCACAGACCGAAATCAAGTGCGAACTCCAAAATCAGGGAACGTCTAACGAGCCATTAGGCTGTTTTAACAGAAGTTTGAAATGAGATGAGCTATGTGAATGCGGTGAACTTCTCGTTGATCGGCGAAAGAACGACTGATCTTTGACCAATATCCGTTGTTTGATTGTCGTTGAAGCTGGACTTTCAACGTCCGGAGCTTTATCATCTCTACATCTGACAGACCTTTTATCTAATGCCTTATTTATTGTATGTCAATATTATATACAAATATTTACACTGGCACATAACAGAGATTAAGCCTCAGATCTAATGTGCTGGTCCACTCTAGGGCTGCTGGTGTCCTAGACATGTTAAGACTAGATAGATAGATGAATGAATATGACACTGTTGCTACCCTTCTGCTCTGAATGACAACATATGTTAATATCATTACATTCATCGGGAATTCGGAGAGAATTAAACGAATTAATTATTAATTGTTTAAGCCCACTAGGAAGCGCTTATGACTAGTTCTTTTTGGACGCTCGCTTTCGTTCCCAATAACTCTCGAGCCTTTCTTTCCAGGGAAAGAGGTTTGCGAGATTTAACAACATTTGGTACAAGAGACCACGAGTTTACCATTTTACAAAATTTGGGGCGGTCTGAGACATCAGTATCAGAAATCCCATTAAGCCCAATCAGTAAAAAGTACGCGCATCTTCAGGGCCAACAATTGGGAACATGCATCATTTTCAAAAATATTTTTTTTGAAAAGTACACCAATGAAATAGTATGTAAACGTATTACATTGTGGTATGTTGCCTTGTTTTCTACCATTAAAAAAATATTTAATAGTGCCTTTCCGCAAGGCGAGTGAAACGGCCTCTGACGTAAGCGGCGCGCTGTGACGTCACGATCCAGTACCGCATGGAGCTCTACCAGCCGTTGTGCATCAGCCGTTGCTAAAAGCCGATTGTTTATTATTCATGATCGCGAATAACTTCAAAATGACAGAAGAAAGGTTCAAAACAGCACAATCAGACAATCTATCATGTGTAGATGTCATCATTCTTGAAAAATAGTGACTTTTGTGGCCGCAGAAATTCGCGGATAAAAAGCAAGTTTGTAAGTGGCGTCTTTTATATATGTGCAATGTACTGTAACCCATAGTATAAGGATAACAACGAATCTGGATAGATATCACATCACTTTCAACATTTCCTTCTAGACTGATTCCCCTATTAAAGAATAACATTACATTTTCGGGCTTTCAGCATTAGTAAAGTAAGAAATCGGATTTCAGCACTAACATAAACATATAGGTAGCATTATAGTACTAGTCCGCTTCTGTGGTGTAGTGGTTAATGTGTGCCACTCCCGGAGGCCCGGTTTCGATTCCCGGCTCTGCCATGAAAGTTGAAAACAAATAGTACGAGGGCTGGAACGGGGTCTACTCAGCCTCGGGAGGTCAACTGAGTAGAAGGGTTTCGAATCCCACCTCAGCCATCCTCGAAGTGGTTTTTCGTATTTTCCTACTCCTCCAGGCACCTAAGGCCACGGCCGTTTCCTTCCCTCTTCCTTGTCTATCCCTTCCGATCCTCCCATCCTCCAAAGGCCCCTGTTGAGCATAACAGGTGAGGCCTCCTGGGAGAGGTAATGGCCCTCCTCACCAGTTTCATCACCATACTCAAAGTCTCACGTTCCAGGACACTGCCCTGGAAGTGGTAGAGGTGAAATCCCTCGCTGAGTCCGAGAGAAAACCAACCCTGAAGGATAAGCTGATTAAGAAAGAAAGAAAGAAAGAAAGAAGGAAAGAAAGAAAGAAAGATCATAGTACTATAGGGCTGTAATCTATCATTCCCAAAAAATATATATATTTATGGTTGGGACAACTGGCCTACCCACTTCCGGGGCCCATGAAAGATAATTAAATATCTTTGTGGAGGGAAAAAGTTAAACATGATAAAGGTAAATATGACTTCATCTAGTTTTCACAAGTCGGGCTGAGTGGTTCAGACTGTTGAGGTGCTGGCCTTCTGACACCAACTTGGCAGGTTCGATCCTGGTTCAGTCCGGTGGTAGTTGAAGGTGCTCAAATACGTCAGCCTCGTGTCGGTAGATTTACTGGCACGTAAAATAACTCCTGCAGGACTAAATTCCTGCACATCGGTGTCTCCGAAAATCGTAGAAGTAGTTAGCGGGGCGTGAAGCCAGTAACATTAATTACATTTGGCTTTTAACAAGCTGAGCATATCAGGAAAGAAAAGTGTCCTGGTGACATTTTAGTCGCTCAATACAGGAATGTCTTTGGGTGCTGTGACTTTAATTTTTTTATTTTGTTGTTGTTTGCTTTACGTCACACCGTCACATATAGGTCTTATGGCGACGATGGGACAGGAAAGGCCTAGGAATGGGAACAAAGCGGCCGTGGCCTTAGGTACAGCCTCAGCATTTGCCTGGTGTGAAAATGGGAAACCACGGAAAACCATCTTCAGGGCTGCCGGCAGTGGGATTCAAAACCCACTATCTCCCGGATGCGAGCTCACAGCTTCGCGCTCCTAACCGCACGGCCAACTCGCGCGGTACTTTTACCCTTCGGTTTATTGACTTGGCTTGTATAACCTAAAACTTAGGCTAAGTTGGATTATATTTTAAACACCTACATCACTATTTTCACCTGTATGCAATTATGTTATTTATTTCATTAATATTATGATAATTATCATAATTGAGCATTGTTAACTTATAAGACTCCAACAGACAAGCATTGATTTTGTGTAGAGTTATACTTTTGTTAAATTCACGTCGTTTCGTTTCATGACGTACACGCCTATTCTTTGTTACATTATAGGGTATTTAGATATAGCCTTAAATTTCTTTACCAATTAAGCTCTTCAATAAAGACATACATAACTGTCCCATGCCAAGATATATTGGTAGAATTAGAGCTGTCAAAATGGTTCATAACCCCTTTGATTTATTATCTTGACATGGATCACCCAAAACATAGGTTAGGTTTGGAGAATACTTTAATAATCAGCATTATTTAATGCACCGTTTATTACTTTCATATTCCAAGATGTAATTGAAGCATTTAAATAAAGCATCATACATTAAAATTTAAAGTTTTACCACTAGAACAGCTGACATGGAAAAGTGATTTGAAAATTCAAACAAATTCATCTTACGTTAAAATCTTCAAAAAAATAAACTGTAGACTTTTCCGATATATCACCAGCATTTCTCCAGCTCGCCAAAATCCATTTCTCCCTAGTTTTAGCGTCTTTGGAACGTTTATAAACAATTTGTTTGGGATGGTATGCGATGTGCTATTGCACATCGGAACTCTACACCATTTATAAGTTTTCTGCCTCACTGTCTGCGCAGGATTCATTTTAAGTCTAAAATATACCACTCAGATTATTATCCAATGTATAGACCTCGAATTTAACCATACTAGACACTAACGTAAAGTAGAAATGCGCGAAGTGTATCCTGCTTCTCACAGCACACTACGTGTTATTTCGTCTGCTAATTCAGTCAACCTGTACGATGACGTCAGGCCAATGAGATCGCGTACTTGCGTGACGTGACAGTTTCGTAGATTTTTATCATGTTTGGAGTTATTATTTGTACATTCTGATCACATTTTTGAATTCTGCATGCAATTTTGTATCAGATTATCATATTTTTAATTAAAACCCCGGATCATGCATGTTCCCTATTAACCCAACACTTCTCAAGATTTTATCGTAAAGGATTGCCTACAACGGTGACAAAAACCCGACAAGATTTACAGTATGTTAATATACTCATGTCTACAATAAGATATCATATAGAGCAACTATTAATAATGAGCACCGGAGGCCTGGAAGGAGGAGCATTGCACAATATTGCCACATTCCTGCCTCCTTCCCTTAGCTTCCGGCTCACTTCTTCGTTCACACCGCAGTGTTCTGCCGTACGTAAAATCACCAACGAGAGGTTTGGCAACTCAAGCAACAGGGGACGGCCAGCAGGCTTATCTCTATGACAACCGCAGTGGGTCCACCCACGTTTCCAAGGCAGGCAAACCCCCTGCTCTCTTCTCCCTTCCCAGGCAGGCAGAAAACGGCCCTCCCTCTAAGAACTATCAGAACGCATCTTTCAGTATTACGACTATAGTAGATTGTTCGGCCCAAAGTAGTGCCCACCCTAGTCAAATTTACAAAGCAGCTGAAATGTGTTAAGGCAGAAGACCTGTAACAGGGGGTGTAGAAATCTATCCTGAACTCCAACCATGCCATTCAACAGCGTACCCTTTATTACTACCAACTACAGAGAAATTACTATCCTTCGGAAAATTTCAAAGAGCGAAAAGATGAATTATCAAATTACAGCGACATGGTGATTCTGACGACGAAGACGTATTATTATTATTATTATTACCCAAACCTTATAGCATACAGCCCTGTTGGGCCCTGGGCTACCAACCGGTCGTTGCCCGAACGCCCGAATGCGTGCAGATTAAGAGAAGCGTGATCAACACGACGAATCTTCCTGGCCGTGATGTTTGGCTTGCTAGACCGGGTCCACTATCTCACCGTCGGGGTTTCTCAACTGTTCACACGTAGGCCGGGTGGAATTCGAACTAGCTCTCAGATCCAAGTAAAAATTCCTGAAGTGGTCGGGAATCCAACACAGAGCCTTCGGGTAAGAGGCAGGCACGACAATCCTAACTACGGGACGGCAGTAATAACAACAGATAGTACGCAGTTGTTGTCCGACTCACTGGCTGAATGGTCAGCGTTGAGGCCTTCGGTCCAAAGGGTCCCGGGTTCGATTCCCGGCCGGGTCGGGAATTTTAATCGCTTCTGATTAATTCTTCTGACGCGGGGACTAGGTCCTTGTGTTTGTCCCAACACTTTCCTCTTCATATTCAGACAACATACTACACAACCAACGAACACAGAAACACGTAATAGTAATTACATCCCGCCATGTATGGTTGGCGTCAGGAAGGGCATCCGGCCGTAAAACATGGCCAA
The DNA here is from genome assembly GCF_040414725.1 of Anabrus simplex. Classification (NCBI taxonomy): domain Eukaryota; kingdom Metazoa; phylum Arthropoda; class Insecta; order Orthoptera; family Tettigoniidae; genus Anabrus; species Anabrus simplex. The sequence goes on from NC_090265.1 coordinate 728,145,458, forward strand.
ATACACATGTGCAACACAGTTCACACCCGCGATACCACAGATGTGGGAAAAGCTGTAGAGGAAGAGTATGCAGCTGTTAGCACGGCGTATTAGGACACAGCTGTATGAAATGGTTTTCCGCGGTTTTGTATCATATTTCACCTCCGGACAAATGCCAGGACTTTTCTACAGCCGCCCTCCACTCTTTCCTAGCTCGCAAACCATTAATCTCATCCATTTCCTTTTCATAATCCCACTAATGAGGTTGACATAAGGAAGGGCATTTCACCGTAAACACTGGCCTGTGTCACAAGAACACAGATCAATGACAGTAAAATACTTTCACATCCAGATTTGCCTCATCTCATCGGACCCGCAGCAAACTGAATGAGCGTACGGAGAATGAATGTGCAGAACGCGTATGGTTAAACAACGATGATGATCCGGAACGGCAAATGATTTAATAGTTCTTTTGTTGATGTTTCAAAATAAATAAATAAATAAATAAATAAATAAATAAATAAATAGGATTTAATTCCTTCATGTTCCGCTGTTACACGTAATTTTCAGCGGTGGTGACACTTTCTCAAGGACTCAAGTAGCACCGATTTCCAAGCACTGGGTAGCTACCCGGAGCTAAACACAAGTGTTGGCTAGACTGATTTTCAGCGACTTCTCGCTTTCGAGTGTGCTGCTATCTATCGTCAGATGAATGAAGCTCATTTCGATTGTCTTATTTTCCTATGCTTGCATCTGCTGATTATCATCATAAAGCCAAATAAGGGGAGTCTTAAGAGTCATGGACAACTATGTCAAGCTTTCGTGATTTCAGTCTATGAGCTTCAAAATCAATACCTAATTGGGATTAAAATCTCGAGATCACATTTTCTTACGCCAGTTATAACCTGTCATGTAAGACAGCGTTTCTGGAAAGTATTCTCGTAGTAGACTGGTTAAGTCACGGCCAACTCGAAGTTCCGGCCTGCTACACATGACAGTTCCACAGTGATGACGTCAGTTTTTTAGTGCAGCGATATGTAGGCACGAGTCTTGTTTAAATGGTGGTTTCGTAGCACGTTATTGTTATGTCAATGTTATTAGAGGTGTTCGTTCGTGTTTAAAAGTCATAACTGTATGAAAACGCATCAGTAAAGGATGTATTTTCACCAATAGTATGTGTTAAATACTATAGAATTCTAATTTGAGCAGCCTGATGTAGTAAGGAATTATTGCTAGGTTATGTGATAGGTTAAGTGTACCCACTGAGCTATTATAAATTGTCTAAAGTACTCTAAAGTTTATCATTTAATTATGATTATTACTATAATGTGTTAGTGTAGTGGGGCGAACGTGTAGAGTGCCTGGATGTAAGCCTACATCCAATTACAGTTCAAATAAGGAGGTGGCTATCTCAACATTTGCGTTTCCTAGCTATATGGAGAAGCGAGCTAAATGGTTTTATGCTATACACCGATCTAATTTTGAACTCAGTAAATATGCCTGTTTCTGTATTAAACATTTTTCCGAAAATCACATAATTCGAGTTGATACTGCAAACCGATCATATGGTTCCGTTTTAACTGTGCCTAGCGTAAATCCAAAACGGACGATGCTGTGCCAACTATGAATATTGAAAATTCAATATTCATTGACTTGGCCCTCAACGGGCAACTTAAACGCACTCTACAGTGAGATGGTAGTAGTACCAGACCTGTAACTTAGATCCTTTCCAACAGAACAAAGATGGCCTAGGCCATCATAGCTCAACTGGTAGAGCAACCGACGCGAAATCGGGAGGTTGTGGGTTCGGATCCCACTGGTGTCTGGTTGGCCATTTTTGTTCTGTACTTAACATCTCTTCAATACGTACTCAATGTACGTAACACGACCTAATAGGTTGAAAGTCGGTTTCGACTGTGCCAACTATATTTCCTGGGCAGCCGTCATATATGTCTCAACCAACATCTGCCAAACGAAAATCGCCAGAAGGAGACAAGATATCAAATTATGAGGACTTGTTGGGTAAGTTAACCCTAAATATACTTGAATTTTCTACCAAAATTGATGTCAATAAAGTTTTGTTTCACAAGCTTCAACCCAAATTCATACTTGCTAAAGCTATGCAGAGAGGGGTTGAAACAGCCTACAGATTTTGTTTTTCAAATTGCTGTGGAGGGCTACACTTTATTTCAGACCTTGATGTCTGATTTTGAAGATGCCGTTTTGAACACCGGAAGTCACAGGGATGTTTTTACAAACTTTTTGAAAATGAAAGTTGAAGAAACTGGCAATTACTGTGATAATTGTGTGTGTGGTATAGAGTTCATTAGTATTGTGTCCAACATCTGCCACATTTTCGGAAACATTTTTAGTAACAATTACTCAAAAATAATTAACAACACTGTGCGCACAAACAAGCGTAAAATATTAACATTTTAGAGATAACAGTTCGCCTATTGAGCATTAAATGATTTGTTATGGAGGGCTACATGTTAATTCAGACCTTGATATCTGATTCAAAGATGTATTTTTAAACAGTGGAAATCGTAAGTATCTTTCTTTCAATGATTTGATAATGGAAGTTGAAAAGCCTGGTAATTTCTGTGACAAGTGTGGGTGTAAGCTGCAGAGTTAATGAACGCTGAGTCCAAGTATCATATCATAGCAAATATTTTCCTGTCATTCATAAATAATTAATTAATAACACTATGTGCTCAAATTAGTGTAATATAATGGCATTTTAGAAACAGCAACAGTTTGTCTAGTGACCATCATATTACTTTTTATATTGTGGAAAGCTACACATTAACTCATACCTTGATATCTGATTCAAAGATATATTTTTAGACAGTGGAAATTCTAGGGATGTTTCTTTCAATGTTTTCAATGTTTTGATAATGAAAGTTGACCGTGACAAGCATGGGTGTGTGCTGCTGAGTTAATGAGTGTTGTGACCAAGATCTGTCACATTTTGGAAAATACGTTTTTTAACTTGTTCATGTGCTCAGACACGCATAAAAGAATTGCATTGTTTTGAGAGAAAACCATTCGCCCATTCACCGTCATCGTACAGTCCAGGTGAGTAGCTTTCAGTCGAACATTTTACAATATGTAATATATTACCTTGAGTGCATATATTTGTGTATTCGTATGTATACTTTTGATAGTGTTTCTTCGGTGTTTTGTGTTTACAGGCTTATTACTGAATTTTCTTTGTCAAATTATGATAAAAAGTATCGTATCAGCAATACAGGAATTACAGGCGACGACGGAGAGTGAGCACTATAAGCGTGACGTCACAACTGTTGGTACGAGGCCGATTTCGTTGGCCTCGTGTTGGTAGCAGGCCTCTATATATATCTTTTTTTTTTGTTAGTTGCTTTACGTCGCACCGACACAGATAGGTCTTATGGCGACGATGGGACAGGGAAGGGCTAGAAGTGGGAAGGAAGCGGCCGTGGCCTTAATTAAGGTACAGCCCCAGCATTTGCCTGGTGTGAAAATGGGAAACCACGGAAAACCATTTTCAGGGCTGCCAACAGTGGGGTTCGAACCTACTATCTCCCGAATACTGGCTACTGGCCGCGCTTAAGCGACTGCAGCTATCGAGCTCGGTCCTCTATACATCAAGAAGGCCGTGGTCATGTCGCTCGCTCCGTAATAGAAGGTACGCAGGTTTTCGTCGTCTCTCTAATTTACATTAAACATTTATTTTCGTTCCCTGCCGTTGTTCTTAACTCTTTTTCACGCGCTTCCATATACGTATAGTATATACACCCACATCTTCCTTACGAACTTATTGCCTTTGAGCATTCTATCTGCAGGCTTCTGGGAACTGATTAAGTATCTCCACGATGCTCTATTTGTAACTAGCTCTGTGACCTCGTTTAGTTCCACATGCTTCCATTTATTTATAATGCATTTGATTCTAATGTTTAACTTTATGATGATAAAGTTGGAAGGTACTGTTAAGGAACTAATCGGGGTAAATATTCATCATAGGAAGAGGAATTCGGGAATGGAATAGTTTCCAATTTCCTCGAAATCATTTACAAGAAGACTATGTAAACAACTGATAGGGAATCTGCTATCTGGGTGACAGTCTTATATGCTATATTAATCGTAACATCACTTTCTATAAGTAGCACACATATAAAGCATTTTCCTAGTAGATATAATATTGTGATTAAACATTTCAATGAAATATATTATTAACAAAAGACCTATGTAAAGAGGCATACAGATTAATCCAACGCTAATAATGAAAATAAAAAAGATTCGTCATAATGAAGACTTAAACCTGCAAACCTCGTATTATGAACTAAGCGCGTTAGCCATTGCCCATTACGCTACGAGCAAGCTCGGTGTAATTGGGGCATATAAGACTAACTTATACCTGGTGTCTGCAAACTGAAAAAGTAGAAAAATTAAATCCCATTTGAAATTATTTCCAAAAAGGTTTTGATTTTATATCCTTTTAGAGTTTCTTTACGAAAGCTTGACGTATAAAATGTGTTCCCTACGCTATCAATGCGAGAGGCTGGTGTGACCGTTACAACTCAAAGGAAGCATTAATGTTCAAAATCCTGCAATACAATATCGATCACAGTTACAGTATAATGCCTTTATTATTATTATTATTATTATTATTATTATTATTATTATTATTATACTAAGCTAATTTGAGTTGTGTGTCACCAGAAATACAGCTAATAATGTTCAGCTCTCAAAACTTGCCCGGCAGGTAAAGTCTTATCGGGCCCTCGAAGTGGCCGATAAATTACGCGCCGGGTAACGACAATTTATGCTGCCGATAGCGCTACCTGGGAGTGGTCGAACGGAAACATCCTTTTACACGGAGGGCAAGTTACGCGCTACTTTACCAGTTAGGCCGCTATTAGCCGTGGGCGACTAGTAGAGGTCTGCATTATCTCTGATTTTTACCGGCGAGTACCGCTCGCCTCTCTGACTCTCGGGATTATGCGGCCGAGCGTCCTGTGCAGCCGGTTGCGGGCTACCGATCATCAGCGACTGGCCGAGCGCGCCAAACGCTCGGTCGGTCGCCAGTAACCGGCGGGCTCAGTGCTAGCCAGCCAGCGAGCTGCGCTTCGCCGGACTCGAGATCATAGGCCACTACTTTACATTAATCCTCACCTATTTATTTTACAAAAGTCTTTCGTACTATCAGTTCTATAACCTAAATTGTATATGTTACATTTGAAGTGTGTTAATATGTTGCAGACTATTGGATTTTCGTCTTTGAGGTGATAATGTATCTAATAATTGTAACGTTATGAACTGTAATGTCTTCATATAGTATTTTATTCCGTTCGCTAGATAAACGGGGACACAGTAATAGTGGGCTATGTGTAGCCTATCTCCAGACTCGGCCACATCCACACTGTACTAGTATCAAATGCAGGATCAAGAAGAAATGCAGGATTGTTTTTAAACAAATACTCATCAATTTTCTTTTTACAAGCGTTAATTTATAAACAAATTATGACCTGTAAATAAAGTTATATGTGAATCATAAATATACAATTCGTTTTTCGTCATTGGTGCTGCCTGATGCACAGGATTCATTTGTGTTCCTGGAGCTACTACTACAGCTGGCGGTTTGCACTTCTTCCTGTGAAGTAAATGAAAGTAGAATCATACATTCATAGCGTTTGAAGAATGTTTTCTTTCTTGTGATTACGTGGTATGTTCAGAATACTTACGAAATTGTGATGGATCAATAAAAGATCATCTACCTTGTCTGATTCCAAGCACGATCATTTGCTGGACAGCAGGTGACCGGCCTGGCTAAAATTTCTCTCGCTGGCAGCACTAGTGGCAGGAGTGCAGAGAACTTTTCTGACTACTACTGACAGCCTTGGAAATAACTCCGCATGCGTTTTCCACCACTTCAAAATGTGGCATTCGGCACAGCTACAGTCGGATTTGGAGAGCGAAAGGTACCTGTCGAAATCATTAGTAGTATTTTTGTGTCCATCTTCGTCGTCCTCATCCGAACTCCAGTCCACCTTGGACTTTTCCATGGGAAGAACTAGGTCACTGTTTGCTTGAATGGGCTCTAAAAATGAACAAAACATCCGTAATGCATTCATGTCACCTTTAAATATGTATAAAAGTTAGGATACTGGTTACTAAAAGCTATATTTCCAGTGAATTCCTTTATATATCGCAAAAATTACATCAAAACGCATTGTGGAATATTTAGGTTGCGAAACACTCCCCAAATATTGTACATTTTAGACGGCATAATTGCTGATCTAACGAAAGTTGGAAGATTAGACAAACAAACATTCGTTTTGTTGTCATTAATGATTTCCTGGGCCGTACTTAAAGACATGATACTGTACAGGCTTTTGGGCTTATGCCTTATTTTCTTGACACGGCATATTAGCCCAAAAGCCTATACAGAAACATTCGTTTACTATCTTTTTTCAGTGATTCGACCTTACCATTTACAGGCACATTTACGAGCACAATCGTCGAACTTCAGCATACGCGACGTGCTTTTCTTCTGCTATGACTTTCTTCAAATGACGTCGTGATGGCCATAGAACCGTGGCTTTGTAACGGATAGCCTCTGTTGAAATATGCTGCTCTCGTTTTTATTTTCGTCATGCACTGAAAATGATTAACAATATATACATAATTAAATTCCGATAATTCAGCAGGTTTATAAACGATCGTAACTTATAAAAATATTTCTTACTTCGCTGTCACTCTCTTCTGGTTCACAATGATGTAACAGACGCGTGTACCAAGGCAGTACACGTTCCAGCCTTGTTACACTTTCCAAGTCCAAACTCGCTTCTTTAAAAGGGGTTAGAAAAGCAATAACTTCTAGTATGCACTCTTCATGGAAAGTTTCTAAGAGTTTCGATTGCCCGCGGGATTCTAATAGATCTCGAATATCGTCAATTAAACTTATGATGGAATTGAGCATTAACAGTATACTGTTCCACCGCTTCACAGAGTGCTGCAGACGCCCCGAGTGACCCGATCTCTTCAAATAGCCTACTATAGCTCTTGCTGATAGCAGACACGACAGGATTTCAGGAGCTTCATCTTCTAAAAACGTCTCTTAACATGTGTGACGAAGCGCAGTCATCAGGCAGTGATCAAAGCAAGGCAAACGGTCGTAAGATTCAAGTGTCTTCTTCATATTAGCTCCTTGGTCGGTGACAAAGTAACATTTTGTAAGATCATTCTTGTTAATTGCTAACTCAAGCAACCGCTCTTCGATTTCGTGCCGAATGTTCTCTCCTGTCTTAGGTATGTCTGGAAACTCAGTTGTTAGCAAAACAAGCGTTTCTAGCTGCCACTCATCGTTAACATAATGCGATGACAGAGTCAAAAAAGTTCTCTTCTTGTAGTTATCAGACCACAGATCAGCGTCTAAAGCACACATTTTGTTCTTTGTGGCACATATTAGCTTCGGCACCATTGTCGCCCGTATTTTTTCGGCCTTTTCTTAATATGCCGTGATGCAGTGGTAGGGTGCGTAAGAACACTTCTATTATTGACTTTGCCATAAGTGGCGCTAACACTGATGAGCTCCTGCGAATAATTCTTGAAGCCAATCTTACTACAAGTATTTAACGGTAGCAAATCTATTCCACTCATATCGACCAACTTATCAACACCAACTTTCTTTACGCTGCTTGGTACTGCACGTGTTCGGTGGAATTCTGATCCTCAGTTATTTTTTCAACGCCAAATCATACCTGTTTTGCTTGGCTGGTAAGAAAGTGCAGTATCACATGTGGCACACTGCACGAACCCAGAAGAAGCCTGCGTGACAGGATCCACTACAAGTGCAAACGATTTCCAAGCTTCACTCTTCGCCACCTTTTCCGACATATCTTTCTTCTTCAGGACTAACGAGCCGCTCCTAATTCTCTCCAGAATACTTATCTTCGTTTCTTGAATGCAGCGTTTACGACTTATACTTGGTTGATCCATAACGCTGTCTACACTGGTCAAAGCCCAGTCACCAACTGATTTTACACGCGATGTCTAATGCATTCCGCACTGTAGAGCGCGCGGCGGTTTTACTGTCACCGACCGGGATTATGATTACGCTCGAGCGCCCGGCAGTGCTCGAGCGTTCCACTGATCACCGAGAGGTGAAGGACGACCGGCCACATGGTGTAGTAGACGGCCACAGCCTTATCGCAGCGTGGGCTTTTCCCAGCCGTCGAGCAGCGGCACGAAGTGGGCAATGCTCGAGCGGTTGTTTTCCTCGAAATGCAGAGCTCTAGCGACTAGTTGCGCCACTAGTGGATTTAAGTACCGGGCGATCAGTGGCGCAACTTGTGAATACTTGCTCGGTTCATACCGGGGAATAGTCAGTTGAGAGAATGGCGCCCTACGAAGAACTACTTCTTCTTGCTCTTCTATTAAAATGGAAATACCGAAGGGTTAGGAAAGTGCGGAAACATCCTATATTTGTTTTTCGGCTGACTAGAGGATTATATTACTGTATACATTGTTTGACGACCTAAATGAGGATGATAGTAAATATTTCAATTACCTGCGCATGTCAAAGTCGTCATTTTGCGATCTGCTTGGCCACATGAAAGAAATAACGGGAAACGACATAGGACTAAACAAATGTTTCCCAGCTGAGCTGTAATTCACTAATAGAGCCATATAATGGATCAATGGTACTTGTAAATGTTAACGATTATAGAATTTATATGGGCATTACATACTGTATTTCCATATAAGAGTAGTAAACGTTTTATAATACCGGGCGAGTTGGCTGTGCGGTTAGGAGCGCGCAGCTGTGAGCTTGCATCCGGGAGTTAGTGGGTTCGAATTCAACTGTACGCAGCCCTGAAGATGGTTTTCCGTGTTTTCCTATTTTCACACCAGGAAAATTCTAGGGCTGTACCTTAATAAGGGCCACGGCCGCTTCCTTCCAACTCTTGACCCTTTCCTATCCCCTCGTCCCCATAAGACCTATCTGTGTCGGTGCGACGTAAACCCACTACCAAAAAAGAATTATAATACTCACCTAAAGTTCTTTAAAATGCTGTTCCATGAATTCAGTGTTTTTATTTTGTCAGTGTAGGCCTAAGCTTCAGTTCTTGAATCCCAAGTGACCGGTTTTCATTCTAAGTCAAAAATGGTCTTCATTATTTATTTGCCTTTCGAATTATTTTTCCATCTCCTTCATTTGCTGTTGTAGTTTATTTGATGTCTCCATGTTCAATAAATAAACTATCACAATAAGTAAAATATTCACTCTGCCACAGCACGAGACCAAACAAGGTAATGGTTAGGTGGATCGCTGATTCAATTGCGTTCCACCGTCCGCATTACGTCAAGCTGGTGTGAGAACACGAACTTGAGTGACGTTTCCGTATGCGCAGGGAGGTACATCCGGCGACTAGTTGCGCCACTAGTCGCCCACGGCTAATAGGCTACATTTACTGCAATGCCCCGTCACACAGCTGAGCAACTAAAAGTCGCCAGAGCAGAGCAGTTGCCGGCTCAGATGACGGCCGGCCGGCAACTAGTTGCTCAGTTGCGCCACTAGTCGCCCGCGGCTAATAGGCTCCATTTAATCCAATGGTCCGTGACTCGCCAGAGCAACTAGTTGCTCACGGCTAATAGCGGCCTTAGGTGGTAGAACCGGCCCTTAGACTGATAAGTTATCGGTCCCTTTCTCCTAGGTTACACGTTCCGGTACGCAGCGGCTTCATACTTTATTTAACAGTTGTGCCCGGCCGATTTCAACGACTTCTATGTCGTTCGAAAGCTCTTGCTGATTAGATTCGGGGAAAGAAATCTTAAAATTGGCCATTTCCTCTGAAAAAATTGGGAACGTGGGAAAACCACGAACTTTGTATTCGTTAAACATTTCGATTTAAACACCTTTTTATTCGATTTCCAACCGACTCGTTGGCTGAATGGTCAGCGTACTGGCCTTCGGTTCAAAGGGTTCCGGGTTCGATTCCAGGCCGGGTCGGGGATTTTAACCTTCATTGGTTAATTCCAATGGCCCGGGGGCTGGGTGTTTGTGCTGTCCCCAACACCCCTGCAAATCACACACCACACATAACACTATCCTCCACCACAATAACACGCAGTTACCTACACATGCCAGATGCCGCCCACCCTCATCGGAGGGTCTGCCTTACACAACCAACGAGCACAGAAACACGCAATAGTGATTACATCTCGCCATATATGGTTGGCGTCAGGAAGGGCATCCGGCCGTAAAACAGAAAACGGCTAGAAATAACCACACGAAATGATTATATTCGATTTCCAGACCCAGAGAACTAGACACACATTGTGTCAAAATGTAAATTCAGTAAACTTTACTATCTACTGATTAAAACGTATCTAAAGCCGATAATGGCTGATTTTTTTTTTGGTAGGGGCTTTACGTCGCACCGACACAGATAGGTCTGATGGCGACGATGGGATAGGAAAGGCCTAGGAGTTGGAAGGAAGCGGCCGTGGCCTTAATTAAGGTACAGCCCCAGCATTTGCCTGGTGTGAAAATGGGAAACCACGGAAAACCATTTTCAGGGCTGCCGATAGTGGGATTCGAACCTACTATCTCCCAGATGCAAGCTCACAGCCGCGCGCCTCTACGCGCACGGCCAACTCGCCCCAATGGCTGATTTGAAAAATTGCTAAAGGCGCTCTGTTTGGTGTAAAATTATATACGACAGAAAAAGCTCGAAAGGGAATCCATACCTTCACTTCAAACGCTTGTGTATATTTTGGCTTTAACTAAAGAAATTGCCAAATAATGCTTTTTCCATGAGACCGTTGTATTTTTCCATTCAACGGGTTTTATTGCTTGTATCATAAAAAAGGCTATAAACACACGTAAACAAGTTTCGACAGAGACTAAATGCGTGTCATCGGAGCCGCAGTCGTTCCTAATGAGTTGAGAAAATGAGACTAGAGCAGTAGTCTTTCTAGCATAAGAGTGCCCAAACAAAGCTTTCAGTTTCAGATTTCCTGCCAGAGCAGAAAAGATCGATCTGATTACGAGTTCTACCACATATCTCGCCTGTGTGGTCTTTACAAGAACCACGCGGAAAGGGTTGCCTGGTGTAGTATTAGGAATAGGTTGGAACCTCCCTCGTACTTGTCGAGAAATGATCACAAGCATAAAAATAGGGCCAGAAACCAGCAAACAGATGTGGGCAGGTTTTCCTTCGTAAACAGGACCATAAGGGATTGGAATAAATGACCTGCAGTAGCCTTTGATAGATTTCCTTCCGATATCAAAACGTTTAAGATCATTAGTGCTAGTGTAAAGTGAAAAGTAAAAGTTTTAAATGACGGACACTGAATTTGTGATTTTCTGCTGGATTTAGAATGTTAAACTAGTAGCATTTCTTGTAACATTTTCTTTCCATGGAATTGCTTTGTTGTACTCTTCTCGTTGTTGTAGTTGTAGTAGTAGTGGTTGTTGTTGTTGCTGCTGTTGGGTAATTATGTTTTTAACTTTATTATCACACTACTGTAAGTGACCATTGCCACCGGGATATCTCCCAATTGCGATGTATTTGTTAATAATAATAAATTGGCACAAAAACAACTTGCAGTATTTCTGTCACATACCTCCATTTCGGCCAAAATACCATGGGTCGGGGGTCATACATACAAAAGTAGCAATCAAGAAGAAAGAGTGAAATTTTACATCGAAACACACTGTAGTCCGACAATGTATGTCCAAACAAAAGGCGGGGGTAAGGGGGGGGGGACATGTTAATGGTTCACAATAACACTAAGTAACATTTCAAATTGGGGGAAGGGAAACAGACCTGTACAATATGAAGCGCTGTAATCTTAGAAGCATTACGCATCCAGATCCAAATAATACACTAGTATCCGTTAAAACCAAGGAACATCTTTACCACCATGGAGGCCTATAGAGATGGTGGATTGTGGCATTTTAAAACTAGGAATTTTACATTTTAAAAATTTAATTCAGCAATTTGTAGATTTTCCGCGAGATATATTTTCGAATGGAGAATTGTATGTTAAAATATCAACTGCTGGTAATCCTAGATTTCCCGGTTTAAATTTCTGAAAATAACTAAAGGAAGATAATAACACTGAAGTGAAAATGTGAAAATTAACATATATAGGGACCTGCTTACTCATAAGATAGATACTGTGTATCTATATGCAGTTAGAAATCAGTATTTAAGGCGAAAAATAACTTATTATTTTCATTTGAATACATTTACTAAAAGTTTAATATTTCAAATAACTTCCATTTACCTTTCCAGCCCGAGATCATCAGTACTCGCATCATTACAAACAATCGCTCAAAGTTTAACAAACAGCATATTTCATTAGTCAGCCTTCTGATAAAGTCAATTGAAATCACAAAGGGGCGCATAGACGTGCAATATTATTGCACAACAATAGGGTTTGTGCAATAAATAGAATCGTGTGGAGATAATATGATGGTTGTGCAATATATTGTGCAAAGCGGTCATAGACGTACAATATGCGTGGCAATATATGGTCAGTCCATGTCGGTATTTTGTTTGGTGAACATGTTTAGTGACGCTGATCTTTGCTGCGTTTTAATCGCGTGGGCGTAAGTGCGAAAAAGAAGCAGAAACGGACAAGGACATGGGCCAAACAGTGGTTTCTAGACAGAGAAAAATACACCCATGAAAATTTACTCAATGAACTGAGAAAATGTGAGTCAAATGATTTTCGAAACTTTCTGCGCATGAAGAGTGAATTATTGTTTGAACTCCTCGCTTTGGTTACTCCTCCGAGTATTTTTCGCGATATATATCAATAACCACCTCTTACTGTTCACCTTTTTTTTTAAACGCGATTACTGTAATCTTTGCTATTACCGTCCCATAGAACCGGAATGCCATAGTAAATAGTACACCTCGATAAACTCCAAAATAAACTTTTTCTCCTCCTGTTTGTCTTCCATCACGATATGTCCCCCCCCCCCCCCCACTTGTTGATACCAACTTGCGGGAGGACGGGATATTGCGCAATATATTTCAAACTTTTTTGATTTCGTACAATATATTGCACAACCCTTCAATATTAAATACACACATCAATTATATTGCACAAACCCCAATATTGCGCAATAATATTGCACGTTTATTGACCCCTTAACGCAGACCGCACGCAATGGGGGCAATTTTCTTCTTATACGCGAGAATATCTCATAAAAGTAATTTTGCATCTTATCGTATTTGAAACTTCAAATACACTTACTTTTACAGCATTTGGCCATATTGCGAACACCCATCATCTCTCTCAATATTATGCAAACCTTCATTTTTTACCAGCACTCAAAGGAAAAGTTTCTGTCAGTAAAATTAAGTATGCTTCTTAACCTCCGAAACCATAAAACCATGCTCTCAAATTACAGAAACGTAATTTTGAAATAGGAAATATCCCCGACAGCAACTTACCGCAACTGTGAATATAGACTTAAAAGCAACTTACCGCAACTGTGAATATAGACTTAAAACTTCATCAGCCCTGCGATGCTCTCTGCGGTAAACACGACCTCATCACACAACAGCTGCGAGTCATTCACTTCAACAGGCACGCACCCTTCGCTTCCTGCCTTCCTGCGTAGTTCATCAAAAGAAGAGGGGGTAAAGAAGTGGGAACCACTCGGAGTCCAGGTCCAGGTGCTGTCACATCGGACATCGCATGGAGCTAAGACCTGTTCTTTGCGACATCAACGACGCCAAGATCGCGAACCAAGGTGGCATTTTATGTAAATTAAGAAAAACATTAATGTAAAACGTCAAAATTACCGGAAAGAAAAGAAGGAACCAAGCCAGAGTTTTCACTGTTTAGCAACACAACAGGACTGTAATTCATCCTATACGTAGTCTAACTGCCGCACGACCAAAATCAAAATGACCTAGTAACTTCCAGACAATAACAGCATCAGCCATCAATGTTAAATGTATTTACTTTATCTATTTATTTCATGTCAGTGTATTATATACAAAACATGATGATTATGCTTGTTGCTTAAAGGGGCCTAATATTTAGGTCATCGACCCCGAATGATACGAAATGAGACGAAATGTAATGACAAATTAAAAGTCCAAATTCCTCCACTGCCCAGAAATAAAAACGTGAGGACGAAAATGAATGGATGGATATGAATTTAAAACAATCAGTGGATCCCGCAGTGCCTCACATTCACAGAAACTGATGTAAAATAATAGTATTACTGACCAAGGGACTGCTTCTAAAGCACAATATTGAATCGATGATACTTGCAGTCTAAAGGTGTCCAAAATCCAAGCCATCGGCCCCTCATATTGGTACTTACCGCTAGGAAAGTAGAATCATGGTATTTGTCATGGTGCGATACTACTCAAAAGTAGCGTAGACTCGCTATGGTACTACTAGCACGTAATTTAATTCGCACATGTAATACAGACCTATGGTGTTTCGCACATTGCGGCGCTATTTACAGGCAACGCTAACGCATGGTGTTCATCACATAAGTGTACTAACCACAGGGACTCGTACTATCCCGTGGTGTTCCTCATATAGTGGTACTAATCACAGGTACTGTAAAAGCTGACAGTGCACTCTAAGTGGGGGCTGACCGTACGGTGCTCCTGCGTGTACTAATCAGTAATCACAAAACTATTCGGTACCGATACCTAACATAGTGGTACTACGCGCAAGTAAAAGCGTCCCATGGTGTTCCCCCGTGGTGGTACTAACCACAAGTAGTTTCATGGTTCTAATACAATCATCCCTTGGTCGCCCCTTTTAGTAGCCTCTTACGACAGGCAGGGGACACCGTGGATGTCCCCCACCCACAGGGGTTTACAAACACAACTATGTCACAAACACATTTCACACACAATCTGCCCAGAAATGGGCAACAGCAATTCCCTCCTCAGTGGCTTTAGTCAAGTCTTGAAGTGTACAACGAACAGGGCTGTAATGACAGTCACAAAGGTGTTGGTAGTTTGTTGCTCCCCGCAATCCCAGAAGGCTGACTGATCTTTCAAATAACCCAATTTTTTTAGGTTATCCTTGGATTTACCTACTCCACTCCTCAAACGATTCAGTGCCTTCCGGGTTGTCCATTCCAAATGACCAGGGATTCAGTAAGATGCTCCGTTTCTGCTCGCCACATGTCACAACGTGCTGTTCTTGTTGATTTATCCTGAGCCTTGGAGACAATTAGGGAACTTTTCCTGGACTTCAGTCTTCTGGATGGAAGTCTTATGTCCAAATAACGGGTGTGTGTGTGTGTGTGTGTGTGTGTGTGTGTGTGTGTGTGTGTGTGTGTGAGACCCACCTTCGATCTCTCTTGCCTTGCAAACACTTCTCGCCGAATATCTGGAGGAGCAATACCAGCCAAGCAGTAAAGTTTATCAGTGAGAGTAGGTTTCAGACACCTAGTAGCAATTCTGCATGTTTCATCAAGGGCTGTATCCACCCGAATGTTAAATTAAAAAGCAATTAACAAAAAAGGAATCTTACTTGGCCAGTCTGACCCAAGGTCATCGTGAGAGGTTGTGGAATTAACCACTTTGTCAGCTGCGAAACCAAATTTGGCCACGGATATCCGCATTTATGTTGAATTTACTAAATATCAGTCTCATATAAAAGATATCGTCTTTAGTACATACACAAAACTGGAAGTGAAAATAGCATTGTTTTCTACTATTTGTTTAACGTCGCAAAGACATAGACAGGTCTTATGGCGATGAGATAGGAAAGGGCTAAGTCTGAAAGGAAGCACCTGTAGCCTTACTTAAGGTACAGCCCCAGCATTTTCCTGGTGTGAAAATGCGAAACCACGGAAAACCATTTTCAGGGCTGCCAGCAGTGGGGTTCAAACCCACTATTTCCCGAATGCAAACTGCGCAGCTACTCACTCGGTATAAACCGCTGAGTACGCACCAGTGACAAATCTTCCGTGACCATCACAAACCTGATATACATAGGGAGAAACTTAATATATATATATATATATATGTGTGTGTGTGTCGCCGTAGAATCACATATAAGCCAGTCAGCCATAGCAGAATAATTTTACAGTGCACGCGAGGACGATCGCGCTCAGTCGACTTGTTGAGGGAAGCCATAGAGCCCAAATAACTTTAACACGGCTTCAAGTTGTCAAATAAATGGGAACATCAACTCCAAAAATATAAACTTAACACCACTAAATCCAGTTAGCAGGGGATGGTGAATAATCAGCTCCGTATAGCACCACTTCGCGATTCGCCCAACGGATTTCCAATACACGTTCCACGAAACATTGCAGGCCATCGTATGCACTGCCCTGATGACAGCCAAAGAAACGTGACTGAAAGATCGGCTTTCTTTTTTGTTTGCTAAATATTTGTTTTACATGTGGTTTTAATTCAGAAAGTATTTTTATTTAATAATGGTATATATTTATCCTTCTTTCGGTTTAGTTCATTCGAAGCTTTTACACAGATTGCCATAACACACTGGGGGAGGAGCGGGGTCTTCCCTTTTAGGAGGTAAGAGTGCGTAGCCTCAGCCTACACAAAACTATGGCCTCTCTCCGTAAAGGTCGGAAGAACAATAGTCACATGGCATTTATCTTCTTAATTGCTCTCAGCTAGTTGGGAATTCGGATACGTAACCACTCCGAACCCCAGGCCATCAAGATTGGCCGACGTAGCTGAGTATAAAAGGTGGCGTGTCAGATGCGACCCGTGCCACTAGCGACCGCATAATCTGAAACCGTGCCGGATACGACCAGCGTTGACAAGCAAATTGTCATTTGATAAGTTGTGTCACCACCCAAGATAAGGTAAGCTAAATCAGAAACAGAAAGTATAGAAAAATGGCCAATAATTGAGAACACTGCTTACGGAGTAGGGAATGAAATAGTCTTTGTTCTGTTCAACTACTAAACCGCAAACTGTGCACAACATTAATGTACACTGAATTAGTCATCGGGAAATACAACCTATACAGCTCTATACGGAGAACAATTCGAACGATTGCATGAAAGGCTCACAAATAATAATTAGCGAGTACATTTCTTTACGAAAATTTAAATAAAACATACATTACTCGTTGTTGAAATATGTCATTGTAATGTATAATTTGGAATAACATAAACCGACGTATTCCTTTCCCAAAGAAAACATAGATGGGTCATAGATAGGCCCTAGGCATAACGCAAGATATATTTTAAGGACAAAATCCTAAAAATTAGGGGGAAATGTACAATCAGGTGTTCTTCTACTGAATAACACAAGTTCGGTTACATTTTAAGAAAGATTATTTGTTTCACAGTTAACCGATCTATAAGTACAGCTCTTGGCGATCATCAGGATCAGTCCCTGGATTTTCGGGAAACAGATAGGGCAGAGCAGCATCTTCCTCAGTTACTTTTCACGAACTTTACTGTGAAGTACCAGTACGAAGTGCAATGTCATTTCAATAAGTCCTATAAGCAGCTACTGCCCCTACTGTACATAACTGGGGGAAACTCGTTTTACAACACGAAATATGACGACGCGTTTTCGTCTTTTCCCACCGGGCGAGTTGGCCATGCGGTCAGAGGCGCGTGATAAGAGTGGTGGTGGTGGTGATTATTGTTTTAAGAGGAAGTACTACTAGAAAACGATCCTCTATATAATACTAATCAGAGAAAAAATGGAAGGGACCCGATACTTCGATAAATATTATCGGCCTAAGAAAGTCAAGGGCCACGAAGGGCGTGAAAATTAAGAGTCCCTAGGCTTCCGTACGTAATACTGTCGGGGTCAGAAAAGAACAAGAGTTAACGAAGGGAGATCGTAAAGGAACGATTGCTTGAAGAATAAGACAAGCGGGAGTCATGAAAGAAAGGAAGACTCCCTTTATATTAGATGCCCTAATATGACAGTCGGAAGAAAATTAAATGTGAAGCCTACAATATCAAAAGCTCATAAAACTGCTCAACAATGACATTACATTGACGGGTTTTTTTTTTTTGTGATATGCTTTGTCTCTTCTCTTGCCACTCATCTCCGATAGATGGGATTACTGATGCGTACGGAGTATAACCGCCTACGTGAATATTGGCGGGAAGTATGAGTTGGTGATGGTGATTATTGTTTTAAGAGGAAGTACAACTAGGTGATCATCCTTTATATAACACTAATCAGACAGAAAAATGGAAAGGATCCGACACTGCGAAAAATGAAGATATCAGCGAAAGAAAGACAAGAGCCAAGAAAGTTCTAATGCCGTCGGGGTGGAATAGAACAAGATTGACCAAGGAAAGTCGGATAGGATAGATGAAAGTGAGGAGCCTGGCACAAGTAAGTGGAAGCAGTGCTAGGACTCAACTCAGTGCCCCGTGGTCACTAACTCACGCTCCCAAGTTGAGAAGCCCTTACGACAGGCAGGTATAATACCGTGGGTGTTATTCTACCGCCCCCCTCCACGGGGGATGTGGAGTTAGATAACTTTCTTCTTTAGCATGACTTTCGTCTGGTTCATCGATTTTCTGATACTACTGGTACGTAACGTACTGGTTTATCATAGTACTCCACGAAATGTGATTCCTAATCTGTGGCGCTGATTGGATTGAGCAGTGTGCACACTTACAGGAATAATGGCAGAGGAATGTTCATGGCTGTCTGCGGCTTGGTCACTCCAGGTCGGGAACTTTGAACTGTTAGATCGGCAGCATAGTACTGTTAAAAATGAGAAAATGTGCAGTTTTCTATTTGATCGAGTATTTCATATGATAGCATTGCTTGTAAGTGCGACATTTCTGACTTCATTGTAATGACCTATGATGATTTCAGTTGGGAAAACCACAAAGACAGTCTTTCTGATGATGTAAAAAGGCAGGTGGAAAGTGAGTGACGGCCATTATCATCAAACTGCCCAACTCCACTGACTGGCAGTAGGCAAGTGGGCCTGCCATCATAATGAAAACTCACCAAGTTCATTGTGATTGATAGTAGGCAAGAGGAGCTGCCATTATAATTTCCTACCCAAGTCTTCACATGCGAAAAGACGTATGGTGACTTGCCCATCGCTTTTCTAAGTAACTTTAAGAGCTATGCAGTTTAATATAATCTTACACACAACGCGTACAGTACTTAACCTAGAATTCTGAATACAATGTAGAATTCCGTAGCGAAACACGGGTACATCAGCTAGTCATATCTAAATTTGTATCGGAATCTAATTACGCTGTACCGGGGACTCCGAAATTAAATTTGAACCCCTTTAAGTAAACATCGGTAGTGTTTGGTAACGAAACACGCGAGTAGCGTTACGAAAATGTTGCAAATCTTGGGCTAGGAAGACTCAGAAGTAAGAAGACGACCTGCTCAACTAAGCGGGATGTTCCGAGCTGTCAGTGGAGAGATGGCGTATAATGACATTAGTAGACGAATAAGTTTGAATGGTGTTTCTAAAAGTAGGAAAGATCGCAATATGAAGATAAAGTAAGAATTCAACGACGACATATTGGGGCAAATATTCGTTTATGGGACGAGGAGTTAGGGATTGGAATAATTTACCAAGGGAGATGTTCAATAAATTTCCTACCGGGCCGTACAGCTGTGAGCTGGCATACGGGTGAAAGTGGGTTCGAATCCGACTGTCGGCAGCCCTGAAGATGGTTTTGCGTGGTTTCCCATTTTAATTAAGGGTGTACTTGAATGAAGGCCAGGGCCGCTTTCTTCCCGCTCCTAGCCCTTTCCTATTCCATCGTCGCCTTAAGACCTGTCTGTATCCGTGCTTCGTAATGCTACTAAAAATATCCTAATTCTGTGAAATTATTTACAACTTAGGCCTACTTACCTATCGTGTCCTATCAGTACCAGGAGTGTCCGAGGATGTGTTCGGCTTGTCTGGTGCAAGTCTTTCTACCTGACGCCGATGGGAGGCCTGCGAGTCTGGATGTGGGATTATGATAATGAGGTAGGGAGAGATGAAACCCGGTGTCGGCACGTAGCCTACTCCTCTCGAATAATACCAAGGGGTCTGTTCACAAAGCTTTACGTCGCCATCCGACCGACGAATCACCATCAACAGTATCATATCCCCTCACTCCATTTTATCACTGCGAAGAGGTTTGGATTTGAATCCATGCTTTTTGCATGCAATCTAGTGTTTAGAAACTGTATACCACCAACTCTCCTACCCTGCTGGCCAACATTCTGGTGGTGATTTTTTTTTTTTTTTTCATCCAGACTAAGTGGCGGCTCAGAAGGTTGAGATGCTTGTCTTCCGACTCCAACTTGACAGGTTCGATCCTGGCTCAGTCCGGTGGTATTTGAAGGAGCTCAAATACGTCAGCTTTGTGTCGGTGGATTTAATGTAAAATAAGTCCTGCGGAACTAAATTCCGGCACCACGGCGTCTCCTTAAACCATAAAAGTAGTTACTGGGACGTAAAGCCAGCAACATTATTATATTTTTCTTTCGACCAACGGTATTCGAACCTGCTAACCACGTGTCAGACCTTTATTTTTAGAAAAGATCAAGTAGCTACTGATAAGCAGTCTGCCACTTTGTGACAGCCCTTAATGCAGATCAATATTGTAAGTGATTGATGGGTCGCATGCGGCACGACGCTTAACCACTCGGTCGCTAGTGGCACGATAATGGCCTGGTCGCATCCGGCACGGTCGCATCTGGCACGTAACCGTACAAATATCCCTAGCAGGTACATTCACAGGTTCAGAAGGTACAGTATAGTACCGCTTCCCTTGCAGCTTCACCCGCCAAGTTCATTTCCAAGAATCCCAGCGTGGCTTGAAAACCACATGAAAGCGAATCTGGTGCCTACATCAGACAACCTGGCTAGAAGGTCATGGATCTGCTGTATCAGTGGGTGTTGCGGAAAACAGGTATCAATAGACTGCAGAGAACTTAACGAGTCGGTACACACGAGAAAGTGGTTTCTTTCGTCACTCAGTGCAAACTGCAGAGCTCCGCAGTATACACGCTACAGACACTAAGGGTACGAACATACCGAAGATGCATCGCAGCTCGCGGTCGCGGTCGATGTTTACGTCGCGGTCGATGGAGGGTGAACATACCGGGGAGGTTTACCTTTCAGTGTTCTGAGATTTGTTTACAATGAGTGGACGTAATGTTTAGAACTCCGCGTTCAAGATAATTTATCCTCTATTGCTGAGCTTTTACAAGTATAGAGTATGTATTCAAGTGGCAATAGAGATAGTGATTCATTGTGCATAAGCACACGATGGTGGCTACTTTCAAATTAGTCAGCCCGCCAGTGGAATGCTCATCCTATAAAGCAAAGAAGGCAGGTGCTGAAGAACTGAAACATCACGCGGACAGATTCCATTCATACATGAGAATGCCCCTTGAGACGTTCCAATACATATACAACAATGTGGAATCAAAAATTGGTACTGTGAAGTACAATAACTATACCTATACCGCACGAATACACACGCGGGCTCTGTGAACACCCGGTCAACGGCACAGTAGAATGGGGGGATATATCACGTGATCTTAATCCGGACAAGCCAATCAGGAGCAAGCTACATCGATCCCTCCCGTTCTACAGCGATGAGAACACAAACTTTGTCATCGCGCTAGACCTCCTGGTAAATCGCGATGGTGAATGGAAGTAAGCATCTTTGACATGACTGTTCCATTTAAAACTGTGTGTTTGTGTTACCAGGAGATGACATCGAGGCATCGACCGCGATGTAAACCGCGACCGCGAGCTGCGATGCATCTTCGGTATGTTCGTACCCTAAGAAGAGACATCTTCGTGCTGATATTACCGGGGACGAAAGAGCATCCCACATTTTCCCCGATCTTGAAACCATCCGTGAAGACATGTCTCGCGGTTGGATACTGGTGAACGAAGTCCTGGAAATACCTCACATGTACAGAGGCATCCGCGTTCACCTTGGGTCCATGGAGTAGATCTAGCCGTATATCCGGTCGTGGAACTAACCACGGAAATACCTCGCTAGAAGTCCGCTCAAGACAACCACCGATAGCTACATCTAAGTGACGACACAAATCTATCACTTCGAATCCCAATCGGCCGTGTGGCATTCGGCTGGTTTTGGTACCTCTGGTGGTAATTGGTACTAAAGATGCACTGATAACTTTGATGTAACAGCATATTTAAGAAAGCTAGGTAAACAATGATATATAAATGTAAATATGAGGTATACATTTGATAGGGACTCTGCTACCTGAGCGACCGCCCTAAATGCAGATCATTGGTGAATGATGGTGAATGATTTCACGTACGTAAGGAGTAACAGCTGCTTCCTTATTCGTAAAGGAGAAACTTCCGCTTCAGCAAGTAGGCTGGGAATGGGACTAGTATAGAAGTGCAGGATCGTATTAACTAGAGCTGGACGTATTTGCGAAATGAGACGCGATATGATCCGCAATGACTGAAGGAATCGCAATTATATCAACATTAACCCTCAAAGAGTCGCGTGGGGTGTTGACAACACCCCACGTTCATTTTTTAGGCTAAGTCTTGCGATCGAGTTCATTTATCTTGCTGTAATCTCTTATACCTCTCCAACTGACCTTGAGCACGAAGTGTTGATCGGGTGATGGCAGACAGAGTAAACCGAAACGTCGAAATTGACGAGCAGACAGCCAAATGGCGTCAAATCGAAATGTCTGCAAAACGGCAGCTGAGGCCATACGATTATTATTATTATTATTATTATTATTATTAGAATCGATGTGACAGGCGTTAGCGCTCTTTCTTCACACGTGGGGTGTCGTCATACCCCCACGCGACCACTATCGTAATATTTCCGGCTCAGTACGCGGTTCTCGCTTGAGTGGTGAAAGTCTCATTTTCTGTGAACATGTGTAGCTATGAACTACAGGAGGCTAGAATACGCGAACTTTTAGAAGAAGATGAAAGTTGTGAAGAAGATTTCGATGAGTCAGATCCAGCTGAAAGCGACAATTGTGAGGAACTTATACCGAAAGGCTGCCCAAGACCATTCGTGAAAAAGCGGCAAAACTAACTGGTGCTGATGATCCCAGTAAGACGACAAACGTCCGAGAACGAGCTCCGAAGCAATCACAATGTGCCCTAGAAACAAAGATGTAAAGACTAAATCGTACTGTGATCGCTGTTGTACAGTAATGTGTCTGAAACATATGAGGAATGTGTGTGAAAAATGTTATCAAGGTTCAGGTGAACCACAAAGTGATACAGACTAAGTTTCTGACCTTGTGTTATATTGAATGTATTCTTACAAGTCTTTACTTCAATCTGAAAACAGAAACATTGAGTGTAATTAAAAAATATTCTTGAATTAATTTGTTTTGTACTGAGATGCAGAAATTGAATAATAATTTCAATATTTTCGTATGCTTGGATTTTTATAGACGAACATCGCACATTTTATGATTTTTTATGTGCTAGTCTTGTTTGTAAATCTATATTAGACATCATAAAATACATTTTTCAAAAAAAAATATCTTTATATAGGTTGTACTGTGAAATGATCGTTGGGGTGTTGTCAACACCCCGCGCGACTACTAACGTTTCAAATGAGTAAGCGACTCCGTGAGGGTTAATGGAGATTCCGAGGACTGATGGATTGTTCTGGACTCCGACAATACGGCTCAATTTTGCCTAGTTGTATTTCCTCTTAAAACAATAATCATCACCACCACTGTTGTAAACAAGGAAAGGTTTACATGAACACAACTTATTTACTTGCTTCACATTTAAATTTACAGGAATGAACATAAATTGTCTTGAAGCAAAGTGGATAATTACGCTTGAGAGAGTTTCTGTCACTATACACTATGTACACTTTGAATGTATTTACAATAGCTTCTATCTTGAAAAGATAGTTCGCAGAAATGTTCAGTTCGTGATAGTCGAAAACTATCAGTTTCACTAGCATTGATTAGCTAATAGAGTTCCTTCTGACGTGAAGTTGAGTTCGTGAGCTTGCACAGAAAGGAAGCTAAGTTCACAATTAGAGAATCTAATTTGTGTGTCGGAGCCTGAGTGAGATTGGGGATGTGTAGAGTACAGCATCGGGGCTCGACTGGAATGAAGGAACGGGAAATTGGAGCAGTGACCTGAGGTGAAACCTCATACTACCAGAATTCAGTCCACCTGGTCGAGACACATTTTTAAGAGGAGTAGCCTCCGTGTTCGACGTACAGTGTATTCTGGAGCAGGACACCGGGGAGAATCCTCGAGAGTGACAGGCAGGGAGCTCTTTTTATAGTGCACTCGACGGTACAGGCACGCGCACTGAAGGCTGCGCGTCGAGTCTCGAAATATACACGCTGGCGTGCGTGCGGCTGGCAGGCGCTGAGCGGAGAGAGCGGAGGACATACAACACCCTCCCCTCCTAAATACGCCGATACGGCGTGAAGCGGCGGCGGCGCTGGCGGCGGCTGCAATGCTGGGCAGGAGCTTCTGACGTCACTGTTGTATTGTCCGGAGCTGGGACTGGGCGGAGTGGCGCTGCATCGTCCTGAAAGGAACCCATGGTTATTAAATGGTCTAAAGCTCGTTCCGCAAAAGATTTATCTGGCTTAACAAGAGAATCAATAGCCGGATATGGACGGTAGCGCAGGCGTATCTGGTCCTGGTGGCGGCAAATGTTTTTCTCAGCAGTCTGAATCTCGTACAGACGATGGCCCAAAGATCTGCGGATGACACCAGGTAACCAGAGCGGGTTTGACTTGAATGTCCTGATGTAGACTCTGTCGTTTACGGTGAACTTTGTTGGCGATGTCTTAGGCTGGGCCGGAAGAGGTTGCAACAGAGAAAGTAAAGTTCTGTGAGGTCGTCCATGGAGCTTTTGTGCGGGAGTGACATTATCAGCGCCGGGCAGAGTTCTGTAGTTGCTTAAGAGTTGTAGCAAGGCTTGGTCTTTAGTTAAGCCTGAAGAGACAGCTTTTTTCATACTTTTCTTAAAGGTTTGTACAAAGCTTCAGCTTCACCATTAGATTGAGGGTGAAAAGGCGGTGCTAGGATATGGCGAATTCCATTATATGTACAGAAGTTCTTAAAAGCAGTAGCTGTAAATTGCGGTCCGTTGTCAGAAATTAGTACTTGAGGTAATCCTTCAGTAGTAAATATTTTCTGAAGAGCACGAATGGTAGCTTCTGTAGTAGTAGTCGAATGCATATCCACTACATAGGGAAAGTTCGATAGAGAATCTATGACGATGAGCCAGCTGGAATTGAGGAAAGGACCTGCGAAATCGATGTGAACTCGTTCCCATGGAGAAGTAGCAGGAGGCCATGAAGCTAGATTAGAAGACGGGGCGTTCTGATTAATTTGACATTGTTCACAATGGCGGATGAGCTTTTCGAAGGCGGCATCAATATCAGGCCAGTAGCAGTGTTGACGTGCCAGTTGCTTAGTGCGGGATATGCCCCAATGACTTTGGTGTAACAAGTCGAGAACTTGTTTCCGTAGACTAAGTGGGATAACCACTCGGAAGGTGGTGCCGGTTTCCAGGAGTATAACTCCGGCACGAGTCGTAAGACGATGCTGAATACGATGATAAGGCGCAAGGTGGGCAGGAAGTTTGTTCTGAAGAGGCCAACCGTTGCGGATGTAAGTACGTACTGTAGCAAGTGTATTGTCCTTATCCGTAGCTTTAGCAATGCAGGTAGCGTCAATAGGAAAGCTGGATACGGTGTCTTCGAGTTCTATGTCTAACTGAAGACATTCGGATTCTTGAGAATCGAAGGCGGTATCAGGACCTACTGGTAAGCGAGAGAGGGCATCAGCATTACAATGCTGGGATGTGGCACGATAGATCTGATAGGAATAATCAGAAAGGAACATGGACCATCTCTGAAGCTTCCTGAGGGAATGCTCAGAGATCTTATTACCAGGATGGAATAAGTGTACTAGAGGCTTGTGATCAGTAATGATCAGGAAATGGTTGCCATAGAGATATTCATTGAAACGGCGAATACCAAAGATGATGGCTAAAGCTTCTTTTTCTATCTGGGAATACCGACGTTGATGCTCATTAAGTGTCTTCGAAGCGAAGGCGATGGGGCGTTCTTGTCCATGACGATCCTTCTGGGAGAGAACGGCACCGACGCCGTAATCTGATGCGTCCGTAGCTAGCGTGATGAGCTTGCCAGGCTGAAAATGAGTAAGCTGAACAGCTTGAACAAGGACTTTGTTGATCGTTTGCCAGGCCTGTTGGCATTGCGGAGACCACTGAAATTTAACACCTTTTTTGCGTAGGGCGTTTAATGGAGCTGCAACTGAAGCGAAGCGGGGAATGAACTTGTTATAGTAGTTCGCTTTGCCTAGGAAGGATTGGAGCTGCTTGATGTTCTGTGGTACAGGCATGTTTACAATCGCCGAGACATTCCGTTCACTAGGTTGAATGCCGTTTTTATCTAGGATGTGTCCCAGGTAGTGAACTTGCGGCTGAAAGAAAGTGCATTTAGCAAGATTCGCTCGTAGGCCATTGTCTTTCAACTTCGTGAGAAGGAGGCGCAGATTATGGAGATGTTCTTGGTGATCTTTGCCGGTCACAATAATATCATCAAGGTAGTTAGCACAACCGGGAATGGAGGCGGTGAGTTGAGCTAAATAGAGTTGAAAAATAGCAGCTGAGGAAGAGACGCCGAACGGGAGACGCTGGAGCTGGAGCAGTCCGATAGGAGTGTTGAGTGTGAGAAATTGCTTGGATTCTTCGTCTAAAAGTAGCTGTAGATAAGCTTCTTTAAGATCCACTCTAGAGAAGAATTGTCCACCAGCAAGACGACGGAATAAGTCCTCTGGACGGGGAATTGGAAATATATGTGTCGATTTGTGAGTTGATCGTAGATCGGAAATCACCACAAAGTCGTACATAGCCATCAGGTTTCTTGATAACGAGGGGAGTGGCCCATTGACTGCAATTGACTGGTACCACTATTCCAGCTTGTACCCATCTTTCTAACTCCTTAATGACCTGGACTTGAAGTGCTAGGGGTACTGGACGTGCTTTGAAAAAGCGTGGCTTAGCTCCTGATTTCAGCTGTATGTGAGCTGTATAGTTTTTTGCGGTTCCGAGCGTAGCGTCGAAGACTTCAGGAAACTGCTCGAGGAGAGCCGTAATATCAGAAGTAGGTTGCAAAGTAGAGACTACGTTGATGTCATGAATCTGGAAGCCGAATAAATTAAAGAGATCCATGCCCATAACGTTCGATGCGGTGTAGTTATTGACTATGAGTAGTGGAATGACCTTCTGAATTCCTTTATAACTGGCTGGAAGCGTGATTTGGCCTTTAATGTCAATCTTCCGTTTGTTAAATGTAACAAGCAGGCTGTCAGCTGGAGAGCATGAAGGTGAACCTAAGTCGTGATATTTAGCCAGGTTAATGGCAGATACAGTGGAGCCGCCGTGGCTCAGACGGCAGCGCGTCGGCCTCTCACCACTGGATACCGTGGTTCAAATCCCGGTCACTCCATGTGAGATTTGTGCTGGACAAAGCGGAGGCGGGACAGGTTTTTCTCCGGGTACTCCGGTTTTCCCTGTCATCTTTCATTCCAGCAACACTCTCCATTCTCATTTCATAGCATCAATCAGTCATTAATAAAACACTTTGGGAGTGGCGAACCCATCGTACTAACAGCCTATATCTGCTTCATTCATTACATCCCTGACCCAGTCAATGACTGGAAAACAGGTTGTAGGTTTTCATTCATTCATTTTTCAATGATAGATACAGGTGATCCAGTGTCTAACTGAAAATCAATAGAGCGATCAGAGATGATAAAGGAACGATGATCTTGTGAGAATTCTTGGTAGGAAGAATAAGATTTATCTGATCAACTTCCATGTCCTGTCGGGGCTGTATATGCTTCGGGCGCGCTGCAGGAGTCTTAGCAGGGCGAAGCGAACTCTGACATACAGTCTTGATGTGTCCTATTTTATTACATCTTTCACAAGTGGCTTTGAAAAAACGACATGCACGTCGTTCATGATGTTTGAAACATCCTCTGCAGGAAGGCAGGAGTTGCGACTTACTTTTAGAAGTGGGCTTCCTTGTAGAAGAACGAGAGGGAACCGGGCGAGAATGCTTGGCAGAGAGCGACTTGGCTGCGCGGTTCAAGGTAGCAGATGACTGACGGGCTGGAGTAGAGACTTGAGCGACTTCGTGGTTAGAAGCTATTTCTGCTGCAGTTTTGGTAGTAAGTTCGTATACCGTAGCAATACGCTGGACGTCTTCTAAAGAAGGGTTACTCTTCTTGACAGCGTCAAAACGAACTTTGTCCTCAGGAGTATGCAGAATGACCATATCCCGAATGAGGGAATCGGTATAGGGCGTACCACAACCGTCCTTGGCACATAGAAACTGGCAGGGTTTAGCTAGACCTCTTAATTCTGCTATCCACTCAGCATGAGCCTGATGCGGTTGCTTTCTGCTCTGAAAAAATTTGTAGCGAGCGGCCACTATGTGTGGGGCTTTAGCATAGTGTTCAGTGATACGGGCCAAGAGCTGTGCGAATGGCACTTCAGAGAGTTGCTCCTCTGGACTTAATTTCTGTAGTAATTCGCACGTAGCATTGCCAACCGAACTGAGAAATAGTGCACGTTGGCGTTTGTCATCCGTGATGGAATGGCATATAAAATGCTGCTGTAGGCGGGCTAAATAGACTGACCATTCTTTCTCAGCCGGATCAAAAGCAGAGAATGGAGGAATTGCTGAGGGCTGTGTAGAAACAGAAAGAGCTTGAATAGCTGTGAGTAATGCTGCCTGTTGTTGCTGCATGAATTGCTGCTGTTGCTGTTGGAGAGCTTGCAATACGGCAGCGAGTTGTTCGGCTGTAGCCATGTTGAGATGCCGGAGAGAAACGAACTTGTGGAGCAGCGTGTACTGAGCTGGCGTGAGGCGAGACCTTCACAGGAACAGCTGTGAGTGTGTGAGAGAGCAACAAGCGAAGCGTGCCTGACAGGTGCTGCGAGCGAGAGAGAGAGAGCCTTGGAATGTCGGCTGACTGTCCGTAGTTCGAAGGAGGCTAATAGGCGCACTGTAGAAAAGGCTAACTGCTGGTAGAGTCCGTACAGGTTCCAATGTGGAGTGGAGATAGTTACTGAGTAGAGTGTCACTTTGCCAATGAGTTGAGGATACACTGTAAGAGTTTGTATCTTTGTCACGAATGAGTGGACGAAAGAATGTAAGCCGTTTTGTACCTCGTTTCGAATGAGTGGGCGACACACTGACCACTGTTGTACTTCGTCGCCAATGAGTTGGTGACAGATTGCGCACAGTTTTTGTACCTCGTCGTGAATGAGTTGGTGGCAGATTGCACGTAGT
This sequence comes from Anabrus simplex, assembly GCF_040414725.1. NCBI lineage: Eukaryota > Metazoa > Arthropoda > Insecta > Orthoptera > Tettigoniidae > Anabrus > Anabrus simplex. The sequence continues at coordinate 728,174,746 of NC_090265.1, forward strand.
TTTTTTACCTCGTCGCAAATGAGCTGTGTTGTAAACAAGGAAAGGTTTACATGAACACAACTTATTTATTTGCTTCACATTTAAATTTACAGGAATGAACATAAATTGTCTTGAAGCAAAGTGGATAATTACGCTTGAGAGAGTTTCTGTCACTATACACTATGTACACTTTGAATGTATTTACAATAGCTTCTATCTTGAAAAGATAGTTCGGAGAAATGTTCAGTTCGTGATAGTCGAAAACTATCAGTTTCACTAGCATTGATTAGCTAATAGAGTTCCTTCTGACGTGAAGTTGAGTTCGTGAGCTTGCACAGAAAGGAAGCTAAGTTCACAATTAGAGAATCTAATTTGTGTGTCGGAGCCTGGGTGAGATTGGGGATGTGTAGAGTACAGCATCGGGGCTCGACTGGAATGAAGGAACGGGAAATTGGAGCAGTGACCTGATGTGAAACCTCATACTACCAGAATTCAGTCCACCTGGTCGAGACACATTTTTAAGAGGAGTAGCCTCCGTGTTCGACGTACAGTGTATTCTGGAGCAGGACACCGGGGAGAATCCTCGAGTGATAGGCAGGGAGCTCCTTTTATAGTGCACTCGACGGTACAGGCACGCGCACTGAAGGCTGCGCGTCGAGTCTCGAAATATACACGCTGGCGTGCGTGCGGCTGGCAGGCGCTGAGCGGAGAGAGCGGAGGACATACAACAACCACCACCACATTGTCCACACTTACGATGAAGGAAAATGTGCCGTCATAGACAACACAACTTTCCCAAGTAGCTTTCTTACTCTCTCGAATCAAGAAACGGGCTTTGGCGCGGAGGTGCTTGAATGCTATTATGGTTCGTTCAAAAAACTCTTGACAATCGACCTTGGAAGGGACCATGAATCGAGGGAGTTTTTCGTCACTTTTGCTGTTCAATGTCATTAGAGTAAATCTCTTACTTTTCTTACCTTTAAAAAACGATGTTTGAAAACAGGAAGCCTTAGATTTTTTAAATAACAAAAGTACCCAGTTCTGTCTTTTATTCCACGAGTAGCTAGGGAGATATACAGAGTCTCTCTTATAAACCCAGACCGAACGCACACTGTTTGTACTCTGGACTACGGCAGCAGCAGTATGGGAGGCAAGCATGATTCATTCGCATTATTTTTATAACAGGATGGATAGACCGGGCGGTGGTGGTTATTGTTTTAAGAGAAGTACAACTGTGCAACCATCTTCAATTAACACTAATCAAGGATCGGGGGAGGGGGCGACACTTCGGAAACTGGAGGTATCACAGAAGGACAAGAACCAACATCCTAAAATCAACACGGAAGAGGTCCAATCATTCCACGTATAAAAATTATCGGGAAAAAAAGGGTGGACCACGAAAGGCATGCAAATGACAGATTCCCTAAGTCTAGCAAGTCTAAATTTTAAAACTCCCACTTGCATTAGCCGGTATTCGAACCGCGGCTGCTTTGGTACAAGCCGGTCTATCACGCTCCCCTAAAGACAACAGAATTAGAAGTCTCATTCCTCGCTATTTAATAACTCGAAGAAAAAAAATATAAAGGCATCGTCGACACTGTGCTGTTCTCCATATTCAACATGATGTAGTATGGATCGTGATACAAAACAAAAGACACTACAGCGCAGTACGGGAGAAGGAAAATTCCACAATAACATTTTAACATAAATAGCCTTATGGAGTTTCACAAGCCTCGAAGGAGAGACAGTGACTCCTGAGAAAAAAGACTATTCACGACTAATATTCTACTGGAAGAGTAAATAATTACTTGCATGTTCTCTGCGGCCAAACCTACGAGCTTAATCGACGAGCATGAAACACAGTTGCTGATCGACTCTTCCAGAAATACCCTGCGCTCATGGAAACTTCCATCCTGGGTCACTCACTCTATAAAATACAACGAAGATAACATTACTGTACAGACTGACACTACTCGCGATCAAACGTCAAATTAAATCTGATAAGTCAACTGTGGACTTTCAAACAGAACTGCATTAATGATGTAACGACACACCAATGACGCTTCTAAGAGAAATAATCTGGGTAGACATTACAGTTGCTTGCAGGCTCATTTTCGTACAAATTCAAAAGCAGCATAATATTCAAAATGTCATTAATGCATTCTCGTAGTCAGAATATTAAACAGAATGGTTCAAAATGTTTGCGGATCCACGGTGCAAGGGTAGCGTATCCGTCTCTTACCCAGAAGATTTGGATTTGAATCCCGGCGAGGCCAGGGACTTTTACATGGATCTGAGGACTGGTTCGAGGTCCACTCAACCTACGTGTTACAGATTACAACCGAGGAGCTATCTGACGGTAAGAAGGTGGTCCCTGTCTAGAAAGTCAAAAACAGGGATTCGACGTGATGACCACACGACACCTTGTAATTTGCAGGCCTTCAGGCTCAGCGGCGGTCACTTAGCAGGTCATGGCCCTTCGGGGTTTGGTTTGGGTTCAAAATGTTTCTAAACAATCCACTGCTCACTTTTTTTGGGAAATAATCTATATATAAAATAAGAGTATTGTCTGTACATTGCTCATAATTTGAAAAAAATGGTATTTCTGTATAGGTCATGTCCACAGTAACAAGGAAATGCACTTTTTACTTTTCCGTAATTTCTGTCTCTGTCTATACGTATGTACGTACATGCATCACGAGAAAACGGCTGAAGATAATTTCATGAAAATCGGCACGTAAAATCGGGGGATGAGCCACTACAATCTAGGCTATAAATAATTTTATTCCGGCTGAGTGAAATGGTAGTTTAGGGGAAGGCCCAATATTCAATTCTCAAATATTTGTACTATTAGTGGTCCTATCGATAAATACTACATAACTCACGTTAAATTAAATTAAATTTCCGATCATTTATGTCTTACACATTTTTACCGTACCGGCTGGGATAACACAGATATTCATGAATTTCGATTTTTGTTGCTAAGTCTACATCAACGCCGAGCTACGAGAAAATGGGTTAACAGAATTTAATGAAAATCGGTATATAGAGTCGGGGAAGAAGAAACTATAGTCTAAGCCAAAAACAATTTTACTGGCCCTGGATGAAATGATAATTTTGGGGGTACGCGTCTAAAATTTAATTTTTAAATACCTGTTATTGGTCCTACAGAAAAGTACTACATAACAAAAGTTATACCCTCCTGAGACCTGCCCTATATCAACTGTCCTCAATTTGAGGAAAATGGTATTTCGAACCTCAGAAGTAAATGCACCAAGACCGATTGTGATCAGAAGAAGACATTCAGGGCTGACATCTGGTGTATTTTTAATGCACTACTTGTATTTGCAGTATTCTTTGGGCCATGTGAAGTGTGAGTGGCGCGCAAATAGCAGCACGTAAAATCAGAGGTAATAAACCCATGTTTTTATTTGGTATTTCAAAATAATTCGAAGGAGTATAATAACTACAATCATTTTTGTGTTTTTACTGCTGTGTTAATTTAACAGTGTGATTAATGATAGTAAGTGATAAAACAAAAATGTGTCCAACTGAGGAAGCCGGCCCAGTGGTGTAGAGGTAGCGTGCCTGCCTCTTACCCGGAGGACCCGGGTTCGATTCCCGGCCAGGTCAGGGATTTTTACCTGGACCTGAGGGCTGGTTCGAGGTCCACTCAGCTTAAGTGATTGGAATTGAGGAGCTATCTGACGGTGAGATAGCGGCCCCGGTCTAGAAAGCCAAGAATAACGACCGAGAGGATTCGTCGTGCTGATCACACACCTCGTAATCTGCAGGCCTTCGTGCTGAGCAGCGGTCGCTTGGTAGACCAAGGCCCTTCAAGGGCTGTAGTGCCATGGGGTATGGTATGGTCCAATTGAGGACACTAGATTAATGGATAATAATTACTGAATGACATATTTAACCTAACTTTCGTCTGCCAAAGCAATGCTTCACTGAAATAGAATACAATTGTCTAATTAATGAATGTAGAGGTACCGGTAACTTGTAACTTAATATTAAGAAAATATTACAGTATGTGAAGTTTGAGAATGCTTTATATATATATATATGTAGGTGGATCAAAAGGTTAGTTGCACTAACGCGACGCAGCAGCGCGCTGTGTGTCGCAAACGTGGGCACAGCGGAGAAAGTGACAGACACTGCCCACACGTCTGTTATAGCTCATTCCATGTTAAGGAAACTGTATTGCTCTTATGACAACAGGGTTGCAATATCGAACGGCTCTGCTCAACGCCATCACGGGTAAACGGCGGCACATACATTTGTGAAATTCAGTATTGAAGTTCAAGACAAAAAGCGGAAGAAAGTAAACTAGAAATTAATTTTATAAACTAAAGCGGACGGGGGCTTTACAGGGGCTACTTTTGGTTTGTACAGAATCAGAGGTAAACTACGACACACACAAAAAAAACCTCAACACTGAAGTGGAAGGCCAATTGGGGGAGAAAACAGACAAATAATGTTTAGGGGCTCGAGGAATGAGCGATGTATTTAATTGCATTTAATCATTTTTTCCAGGAAATAAAGCCTGTAAACCAGACGCAACAAACAAATACTTGACTTCACAAAAGATCACAGTATTAATGTTAAAGAAAGAAATCACACATTTAGGCTTATCGCATAACTCTCACCCTACACAAGACAATTACGCACTGATTCAAAGCCTAAAAACACACACGCAACAAATAAATACTGTAGATGACTTCCCTACAGAAGTGAGCTGCCGGCGGTTCAGAGAAGGACTACACGAGGCTTGTACAAGAGCAACACGGAAGAAAGAAAATGAAGGAAGACAACGAAGCGATGGCTGTTCCCGCCATTGTGCTTCCTCCCTACAAAATTATTTATGAAAAGGAAATGTTATGTAGTTATTTTAATAATTCGCGGGCAAAAATGCTGCATACTTTTTACCTATCTTTCATAATACACTACAAAGTGCAGTAGAATATCCCTTAGTCACGAGGAATTACGGGCATCTCAGAGGGGGTGTGTTCACTCCTTGTAAGTCCATAAGAGCAATACTGTTTTCTTAACGTGGAATGAGCTATAGGCAGGTCGCTGTGGTGTCTCGTCTAGTATTGTGTGAATAGCGGCCAAATGCAATGGCGCGTCAACTTGACGTTCACTCCAAATATGAGGTGCGTGCGACAATACGATTCCTATGGGCCAAAACGAAGAACTGCACGGACATTCAGCGTGAAATTAGTGCTGTGTATGAGGAGCGGGCCATTTCCCGGCAAGGTATCGTAAAGTGGTGTTAGCAATTCGAAGCCGGACGCACGGATATCACGGGCAACCATCGCGAAGGCAGGCCCGCAACGTCCAGGACCCGTACAAAGGTCAACAGTGTGAATGCGATTATTAGACAATACCGGCGCATTAAACTGAGAGAAATCGCGACGCAGCTGAATATGTCGTATGGCAGTGTGTTCGCCATTGTTCACGAGGACCATGGATATCGTAAGCTGTGCCAAGGATGGGTCCCACGTCTTCTCACCGATTAGCATAAGGGACAACGTTTCCAATCCTCCTTGGCATTTTTTGCCACGCTATGCCGCAGACGGCAACGGGTTTCTGTGGCGAATCGTCACAGGCGACGAAACGTGGGTCCACCACTTCACCTCCGAAACGAAGTGAACATCAATGGATTGGGTGCACCCCTCATCACCACAACGAAAGAAGGCCAAGATTCAACCTTCAGCCGGTAAAGTTATAGCGACAGTGTTCTTTGACATGGAGAGTTTGCTGCAAGTGGAATTCATGCCGAAAGGAACGGCGATCAACGCGGCGTCGTACTGTCAAACGTTGCACCGGTTGCGTAAAGCGATTAAAGAGAAGCGCCGGGGGAAATTGAGCGCCGGTGTGATTTTGTTGCACGATAACGCAACACCTCACAAGGCCCGCCAAACGAAAGAACTGCTGCAGCGTTTCAGGTGGGAGGTCTGGCAAAATCCACCCTACAGTCCCGACGTAGCGCCATGTGACTTTCATCTGTTCGGTAAGCTCAAAACGGAGCTCGGTGGTCGACGCTTCCAGACCGATGAGGAGGCGAAGGCCGCTGTCTCCGAGCGGTTGCAGAACGCTGGAGGAAATTTCTATGTATCCGGCATCGACAAGTTGGTTGTGCGTTCGCAGAAATGTTTGGAGTCTCTTGGAAACTATGTGGAAAAGTGACGTTACAGTGTATGTCGTTATAGTCGTGTTGCTGTTGTATAGGTGGTGTAATAAATGGCCATAACTGGGAAGTGCAACTTATTTTCTGATCTGCCCTCGTATATTTAAAAAATACATCTCAGGTTACAATCACCTCACTGCAGATTCGACACCATTGACAGTGGAGAGGTGTCAGGTAGTGAGATGGAGCACGATGATACTGTGGATGATTTAGTTAATTGTGATGGAGAAACGTGTGAAGAAGAGCAGGAGGAGGAGGAAGAAGAAGAAGAAGAAGGCGATGACTACCTGGAGATAAATGTAATGGAAGGAGGAGGAATAAGTGAAGACTTGCAACAAGCAGAAAGTGGCATTGTCAACTCAGTTCTATCACCAGAAATGCCAGTGAAAAGAAAGGAGTGGAGGAAAAGTGAATCATTTTCTTCTGACATACCACTACAGTACTTCTCACAATATGTAAGGGACTCAACCATTGATAATCTTACAGTTAATATAAACATAGGAAGTGTACAGGAAAAGGGAAAGAGTTTGGCAGTAACAAACTCTGAAATGAAGATCATTGGAGTGGGGCTTATGGCGGGAAGTTTGCATTACCCAAGACCATTACCTGTGTCTTACAAAGGACAGAAATTGCTTTGTTAACTTCCATTCCCAGTAACAGATTGCTTACTTTACTTTTACTTTACTTACCATCTTGATAGACGAAATGTTTTCTTAACTTGTGACCTAACGTGCTCTATTGAGGACATTACAAAAATGTGCATTATAATATATTGAAATGGTATACAAATTTAGAAGGTGGTGGTGTGGAACCTTCATAGACCAATAAAAGATAATTTGATAAGTAACAATATATTTGAAACAAAAAAGGTTCAGGTCTCAGGAGGATAGAGAATACAATTTCGGATCATTTATGTTTTATTCAGTTTTACCGCACCGACTATGATAAGAGTAGTATTTCAGAGCCGGAAGAAAACTAAATGTGAACACTTACAATATCGAAAGCGCATAGCATTGATCAACAATAACATTACATTGACCATTGTTTGTTGTGATGTTCTTTGCCTCTTATGGTGCCCTCAACTCCGATAGATGGTTGCGTACCGGGAATAACAGCCTGACTGAATACTGGCGGGAAATAGTTTGGGGAGTTAGAAAACTTTTCTTTAGCATGACATTCCTCTGCTTCATACATTGTCTGATACTGCTGGTACGTAACACACTGGTTCATCATAGTCGTACGTTTTTGTGAGCAGTGAAGGTTAATGTTGTGCATGGTGATGGAGTTATAGTGGTTCGTGTGCTTTATATCCCAGCTATATCCCTACTCCAACGCGCTCTTTTAAATGAGCAGTGTGCACATTTCGCAGAGTCTCACTTAGTAATAGTAGTATGACCTCGTCTAGAATTACAATTTAGGTCTATTCCAAATTGTAGCACTACAATTCACTAAATAATTCAAAATTCAACCCTGAAAAGAGCCGTTTCTTAAGGCCCCCAGCCCCGCACAGAAGCTCGAAGTCATTATGAACGCTGCTCTCTCATTCTTTGAAAATGGCGGGAAGAGTTAGACAAACACGTCCGAAACTGAGAGTCCTCTACTGAAATGCCGAGGGCATTCAGAGAGACCACCTGGAATTTTCAGAAAACTTCGCAGAAGAAAACATTGATATTGTTCTAGTCGGCGATACGTGGCTCAAACCTGGCATGTCGTGCCACGTAAACAATTACCGACTTTACAGGGACAACGGTATTGGCCGCCAGAGGGGCGGTACGGCTGTCTACATCAAGGTCGGTCTCACTCACCACAGGGTACAACCCCCGATAACCTCACATCATTGGAGGCCACAACGATCCAGGTTACCACGCACCGAGGTCCTCTCAATTTATCGGCGTGTTATGTCTCCCCTGGAGCCACATTCGACCCAGCTGACCTGGACCGTATTATTGACGCGGGGGTACCGACTGTTCTAGCGGGGGATTTTAACGCAAAAAAAAAAAAAAAAAAAAAAAAAAAAAAAAAAAAAAAAAAAAACCCCGCTGGAACAGCCGCACAACCACAACTAGAGGTAAACAGCTTGCCCGCTACTGTGACAGGAATAACTTCACTACGCTCGGCCCTGACCGCCACACTACTTCTCTCACGATGCGAACGTGAGGCCGGACACACTGGATATTGCCATTTATAACAGACTCAACCATACCTAGAACTCCGAACCCAAGACCTTTTTGACTCCGATCACAAACCTGTCCTTATGACAACAGATACCTCGCCCGAATTTACCCCCAACCATATTCCTATTTACAACAGAAGAATCAACTGGACCGCCTTCCGAACCGCTCTCTCCTCTGAAATTAATGGGAATCCCAGTGTGAAAAGTCCGTTCGACATTGATAGCCTAGCGGAGCAGATTTCATCTGCTATCGTTAGAGCTGCAGAATCTTCCGCCGTGGGACCGAGCGTTGTCCAACGTAAGAAGGACACGCTCCCTTCTGAGATCCTAACACAGATTAAAATCAAGAACCGAGTATAGTACGCGAACCTTTTCTTGAGCCCTGGTTTCCATTCAAAACTATGGAGCTCAGGGCTCAAGAAAAGGTTCGCGTACTATACGTAGGCTGTGGAGTGGAACCAGGAACCCGTACTTAAAGCGTAAGTGAAACAGGTGCAAGCGTAACCTCCAAATGATGATTAAAAACCATAGGCAAGCTGCCTGGCGGTTTAGGCTAGCAGGTCTTAATTTGGACAACTCCCTCCACAGGCTGGCTCGTAAATTTATTAATAATAATAGGACTGGTATACCCACCCTCCACGGTAGGAATGGAATGGCTTATTCAGACAAAGAAAAGTCCGACGCCCTGGCGGACACGTCTGAGAGTGCGTGTGCCCCAATCGACGAGCCTTGCGACGAAGATTTCGTAGAATTCGTCGAAATCGAACTACACGAGACTGACGAGACCAACCCCCCCCCCCCTTTTAAATTTATTTCGCCGTCCGAACTGTTCGCCGCTATTAAACAACTAAAGAAGAGGAAATCTCCTGGGCTTGACAGCGTGTCAGCGTCCTTTCTTAAGAATCTCCCGAGAAAGGCACTGACATGTCTAACTAAACTTTTTAACGCTATTTTCCGGTTTGGCCATTTTCCGGCCTGCTGGAAAATAGCGAAAGTAATTATGATCCCCAAACCCTTAAAAGACAAGACGTTCCCACAGAACTACCGACCGATATCCCTTCACAGTATCATATCCAAACTTTTTGAGACCCTCTTCCTTACCCGGTTAAATGTAATTATCGACGACCTTAAAGTGATGAACGACGAACAGTTCGGTTTCCGGAGTGGCCATTCCACCTGCCACCAATTGATCCGTCTCACTGAGACAATTACCAAGACGTACAATGACCGTAGACACACAGGAGTCTGTTTTCTCGATATTGCGCGTGCGTTCGACAAGGTTTGGCAGCAAGGACTCATTTTTAAATTAAAGACCTTAGGTTTCCAGCCCTACGTACTACAGTTACTAACGAACTACCTAGATGACAGAGAATTCCAGGTGCAGGTTGGCACAGCTCTATCGGACCCGCGGCCTATAGAGGCTGGGGTGCCACAGGGCAGTGTGATCTCGCTGACAATTTTCAACTTCTTCATGTCAGACATGCCAAAACCAACGAATGCGCAATTACATTTATACGCGGATAATACGGCGATATCCTCTGTCTCGTGGCAGGCACTAAGTTGGAATATTACCTCCAAGACGCGCTCTCCTCTCTGGCTAGAGAAATGGAGAGTTAAAATCAATATTGACAAGAGTAGCGCCACGCTATTCACTAAACGCCCCCCCCCCCCCTCCCCGACCCCCTGAAGTTTTACGACCAACCCATCAGGTGGACTAAGCAAACCAAGTATCTAGGTGTCACGCTAGACAGAGGATTAACGTTCGGAAATCATATTACTAATATCACTGCGCAGGCAAATATGCGTCTATTTAAACTACTACCGATGATTAGAGCCGACAATGGGCTAATAACAGAAAACCGACTCCTGCTCTACAAATCGACTATCAGACCGATAGAGTATGCCAGCCCTATTTGGGACATTGCAGCCAAGACGCAACTGTTAAATGTACAGCGCGTGCAGAACTGTGCGCTGCGCCGATTGACAGGTGCCCATTGGTACGAAACAAATGACGACCTGCATGAACGGTACCAGTTCCCCACCATTCATAGCAGGATTCGCAACGCAGCCGCGAAATTTTATGACGTGTTCACTGAGAGCAAAAATCCGCTGATTAGGAACATAGGAAACTATGACACCTTAGGTTTTCGGTACCGAAGACCTAAGGACATCCTCACCTAACCCCACCCCATAGAGGGGTGCACACCATACCCTGGTCAGCGTGATTTAAAATTTCAAGGTCCACAACCATACCAACAAAAATGTTTTTAGCTAGTATTACTTTAAGAAATAGTACTCAAGGCCCAAATTGGGTCGACGGGCTAAAATTACTCACTGGTACCGGAACTTCCCGGCACCGATGAGAATTGTGGCAGTCGTCGTTTCGATGTCTTTTCGTTTTTCGTCAGTCCAGCGATGAGACGCACGTCGGCTATCCTCCCTCCCAGGATGGGCTGGGCTGCCTTGGGGTAAGCGCTGTTGATTTCATTTCTATTTAATGTTTGCTTGTACTTTGCCTGTTTGATTTGGAGGCATTCCCCTTTTTCTTTTGACTTGGTAAACCTTTTAATTTGCGGATTGATATTTTTTCCCTCGGGGGCTGCCTCCAGTAACTCTGTATTACGTGATGCCCGCTAGTTTTCCCTCTGTCACACGTCCGAAGTGTTTTTGGTGTGGGAGCAAGTTGAACTGGCCTCTGAGTCAAATTTAAGTATTTCTACTTTCCCCTTGTTTCCGTTATGTGGCGCGATTGTCTGAAAGCGCCGTTAGCTTTCAGGTAATGTTATATTACTAGTTCTAATATCATGTGTTACGTATTACCTTTAATCGTATTATGGAAGCTGCACGTTGAAGTATCTCTGTACCTTAGCCCCTTGACTCAAAGGAACAGTCCTTGGTAAATTACATTTAGTCTTGTTGATGTTGAGTGCTATTTTGTAACGTTTTATTTTGGAATATAATATCACCGTTGATTTTGCTAGAAACCCACAACCTACGTATCGCAATGCCCCCGGGAGGGTTTCCATGCCCGCTCCACATCCTTTATTATAGTCGTCACATTGCCCAACCTGATGTTCATTTAATTAGACTTGCAGTTTATCTGATGTTGGGTTTGGTGCACTGATCTCTATACCTGGATGGCTGGTAGCTTGGGTAGCAGTAACCCGAATAGAAGATGACTGACGTAGTAAGATGGCAGCGAGCGCATGGTGCAATAGACCACGAGGAGCGCGCTTGCTTTGTTTATGCGTAGTTCAGTGACGCCAGGCCTCTTGACTGTAGTTCCACAAGTGTTCTGTGCTGTGTTATTGCAAAGTAAATAGTAGTGTATTTTACGAATTTAGGTTCGTTGCCTTGTAGTATACTTGTGGATTACAAGATTCAATTTAAATATGTACGCGTTTATCTGAGCCTATGAATGAAGAAACATTCTACGGGGTATTAACATATCGCAGTGTTCAGCTTATGGATGTACAAACAAAACCGATCAGCAGAAGGAGGAATCATTTCATCGGGGAGTTTTATACTGTACATAAGAATCTTCCTAGGGTAGTGTTTTGAGTTTTAGGTTTATTGTATCTTATTTCGCATATTCTGGGAGCCAAATGGCAATTAATTTTTGTAGGTTTCCTTTCTCGAGACCCGAACATCTAAGTTCATCAATTAGGAGTATCAGGCGGGAGAATTGGGAGCCTTCTAAAACAGCTGTTCTCTGCTCGGATCACTTAGAGGAAGACTGTTTTGATAGAAATGGACAAACTGTACACCTTAGAAGTGATGTACAGCCAACTGTTTTCAATTTTACTGAACATTAACTCCAAGCAAAGATTTACTTACATATTTTTTTTATTTCTCATAATTAAACTGACGGTTTTGACGAAATAATTGACGTGACCTTATAACAATCTTAGAAAATGAAGTCTGGAGGAATTCTAGACCTTATTTACATCAGTAATATTATGGGTTTCAGACACTGGAGTGGTGGGACAAGGGAAAGTGTGGTGGGTGTTTGGGGCTATCCCATTATACTATTCGTGGTATATGGGACTCTTAACTGGTGTTACATATTTCTGATGATGACTATCAATATCGCTTTGCTAGCTGAATTTAATTAAAGAGGTCTGTAATAGTAAATTAAGCTGCAGGTAATGTGATATATTGACAAGTTTTGAATATTTGCTGGTTTTATAAATGTGTACATTTGCTTCAATGATATTTTAATTTGATAATATGCGCGTTATTTCATGGAAACAGAAATTCATTATCAAGCACCGATTACGATATGTCGAATCTAGGCCTGTATAGTGAGCTACGTTTATAGGTACATCATTTTAAGAATGCATAATTTAGTGGCATACATGTATACAATTTACAGCAATGTTTCCAGGAACTGATTTTCACTCGTATTGTGTTACCGATCGCTAATTGCATGTATTCAGCACCTAAGTTAATATTTGTCGGCCGTTACTATACACTCATGTTTATTGCTATCCCGGAGATTTACTGGCCCAATGTCCTTATGCTTTGAGTGAATATTTTTTTTTAATATTTAATATTTAATTTAATTTAATATTTAATTTAATATTTTTAATTATTCCAATGCGTCATTAATTGCGACTTAAAATTGACTATATTATCACTGCTTCCCCATAAGGAGAGCTCTAGGTTGGGTACGCCAACATGGCGAACCGCGCGCTCAACTTGGCGTACTTTCTCCTACAGCGGAGATCTGCCATCAGCGATCCATGTATAGAGATCAGCGGTTTGGTGTTATGGATGTTAAAGTGCAGTGTAATTTAAATTTTCCTTTCCTTGCAATGTATTGTGTAACCACTGAAAACCGGTTACAATGACCATACGACAAAACGAGCGATGCAGATGGAGCATGTCTGTAGTCAACATTTACCTAGGAGACAGCTAAACATATCCAAACTAGGAGATGGGATAATGGCTAGGAAGCATTCACGGGACAATTCATTATTATTATTATTATTATTATTATTATTATTATTATTATTATTAAGGATACAAAGAATCGAAAACGTATTTATAGTGAACTCTTCATTATATAGTGAAGTGGCCAAATCCAAAGGCTTGTCGGATCCTCAACAGGTCATTGAAAAGTACTAGAGAAATGAGAAGTGAGATAGTTTCCCGTTGCTTCCCTCGCCAAATCGGATAGTCCTGTTACACACGAACCGACCCTACGAGCAACTCTGGTACCATTCATGAGAGAGACTCTAATGGCTTTCTTAGCTCACGATCAAGGACGAGGTCGAGCAACAAACTTGATGCAGACAGTAGCCTAAACATAGGAATGGATTCTTTACTAAGATATACAAAACTGTTTCAACGTCTTCAACCACAGCAGTGGTAGATCTCTGGAAATATTAGGTGTTTAACTGACAAAACTCATTAAAACTCAGGCAGAGATCGTTTCTCCGCCACCTGGTATAGTAAAACGGAACGTCGAAATTGACACGCAGGCTGCCCAGATCGCTTCAAATAAAAATGCCTGCACTCGGTAGCTCAATAACAATCTGTCAATAAAGCACTTAAGACAGTGAAGAAGCAACATTCATGGACTTTTGTTCAACAAAACATGGGACTCTCAGTATTAGCGTTTCGAGCTCAGAGGGAATATATATATATTTAAAGACCGTTAATACACAGCATGAGGAAGCCCCCCCCCCCCTCCAACCCCCTTCTTCTCTGAGCGTCAGCTCCCATGGGTCGTTCCAAAAAGTTTTTCACAGCCGCCCTCTACAGCAAGAAGCAACGCTTCTATTCGCTCTTCCATACTTCATTGCAGTACAAGTAACAATAATAATATTATCTGCTTTACGTCCCACTAACTACTCATACGGTTTTCGGGGACGCAGCGGTGCCGAAATTTAGTCCCGCGTTAGTTCTTTAACGTGCCAGTAAATCTGCCGACAGGAGGCTGACGTATCTGAGTACCTTCAAATACCACCGGACTGAGCCAGCATCGAACCTGCCAAGTTGGGGGTCAGGAGGACAGCGCCGCGACCGTCTGAGCCACTCAGCCCGGCCGAGTAATAAGTAATCGTGAATGAATGAATAAATAAATACTGTATATCGTCCACATACATCCAAATGAAAATTAAATTACGCCTACACTGACAATATTTTTTTTAAATGTTACCTTAGAAATCGGCATTAAAATATTTTATATAAAAACCTACTCATGGTAAAATAAAAAATAAAAAAACAGCCACATGTTTACTAGGATATTTCTTCACTAACGCAAATTTGTTCCAACATTTACAGTGACTTATATTCCAGTTTCATCTACTGTCGACAAAAATATCATATGCACTCGAGTTTGGAGGTTCTTCATGAAATAACCAATAGGTCTTGTCATGACTGCCCTCCTGTCCTTTACTATGGAGCAGACGGGCTCGAACGAGCTTCAAACCCGCGACCTCCAAGATAATATTGTATTTAAATTTCAAAAAACCGTCTCTGCATCAGTGTTGATGTAGTGAACAAATGCGTGGTAATTTTATTTGAATATAAGAGAGCATTATTTAGTGCATTCAATTCAGTACAAAGCAAAGCCTCAGTCGAACCAGTGTTATGCAACATGGTGAAATATTGTGACAGCAACTTCTTGTAGCCAAACTTGTGGGTAGGGCTGAGTTTGCCAACTTTACGAGTAAAAACGCAGTATTGTGGCGTTGAAGATGGACTTACAGGGTGGGAGAATAACAAGGACCAACCAGATCTCTATACAACAGCCAAGTGTAGGGAGAAGGGTAGTTATTCTATATACGGCGGCACTAGCTGTTAGCAGTGGGTTTTTTAGTGATCACTTCCAGGCAAAGCCGGTTTGCGAAATCTGAGAACAATAGAGGTGCTGCAAGCCCAGTAGAAGGGTACTCAAATAGTAAGCAGGAATAGACTCGGTGCAGAAAGGACTGAGTAACGGCAGTAACCTTCATTCTTGAGGTTAGGAGTTATTATGAGAAGATGTTTCGAGCCTGAGTCTGCACAATTCTTCCGGGGAGTCAACCGGACGACAACCGAAGACCAGCGTCGGAAGAGAGAAGAATCAAGGAAAAAATCGTCCTCCGAGCTAAGCATTAATTAACCTCTATTTCAAAGTTGCACTTCAAGAGATTTTTAGAGCGAACTAGAAGGACTATTGTAATTACTCGAATTTCTGAGTAGGGCGTTCCCTCAGATTCAGTACTGTTTTAAATATAGTGTACATTGCACACTGTTTTTGTAAATATTGCTCATGTTTGGTAATATAAGCCAATATTTATCTAGTGTCAGGTCAATCTGATTGTTCAGAATATAACTCTGAATAGAACCCAAGCCTGTCTACTCCTTAGGATCACGACAATCTACAGAAAATCCAATAAACACCATTTTCCTGATTTCATTTCGTGTTATGTCATGTAGGTTTGGAATTTTTCATTTATATTGTAACAGTTTTTCTCGCAGGTGGAACAAAAAAGTGCCCGTTTTAAATGTGCTTCAACCATGCGCCGTCAACCTTGAGATAAACATTTTCGTTTATTCTTTTTTTCATTATCATGAAAGACCGTACCTTTCTTAGTACATCTGTTAAGTTTCATAGCTAAATTCGGCATTTTGGCAGAGATATAGCATATTACGTGAGACCATGTGCACATCTGTCAATGGAGTGGGTGTGGCATCAACTGTCAGAGTCCTTTCGGTTACAGTTTTCGTATCACCGGACCGATTGCAGATTTGTTGTGGACTAAAAATGGCTGCCTGTAGTTCGAGAGACTTTGGGTATAGTCAAGAAACTGTGAACAGGAAGGTGCAAGCTTCTTTTGTTTTGATATGTATTCCGGCACCTTTGTGGTGTGTTATCTATGTGAGTGTTTACATATTATTTCGGAACAATAATGGGAAAGAAAGGTAGTGTGGCGAGGTCCAAAAAGAGGCGTTTCCTTGGAAATCAACATACAAACAGGGATAATGAAGTCGGTGATCTTCAGAGACCTAGAACTTCTAAAAATAGTGCATCTGCCAGGAAGCTTGATTTGAAGGTTAGCCCGGAACGAAGTACACCGACAAGTGAATAAACTGTGCATAGTCTACATAATGTTGGTTCTTATAGGATTGTATATTTTCCTAGTTTATATACTGTTATAAGTGAGAATCTGTGTTGTAAAGTCTGCCAGACAATATTACGTTGGTAGAAACTGCTATGCATGGTCTGGCCAGTACATTCAATTTTCAGTGCAAATTTTGTAGTAGTAAAAAATCATTCTTCAGAAGTGTTACAGGACAAAATGATGTGTCTGAAATAAATAGAAGGATAATTTATTCAATGAGGTGCCTTGGCCAAGGTCTAAGAAGTATGCAATTGTTTTGTGGGCTAATGGACTTACCGCCTCCAATAAAACAATCTACAATCTTGTTCGTAGAACTGCAGATGCTACAAAGATAGGTGCTGAAGAGTCGATGAAGAGGGACATAGAACAAGAGATACAAGAGATACAAATGTCACCCGAACCTGAAAAACGTGAAATCACAGTTTCAGGAGACGGTTCTTGGAAGCCACGTGGACATATGTCGCGATACGGAATGGTGTCTGTGATAGGGGCAGAAAGTGGGGAAAGTCGTAGATATAGAGGTGAAGTCTTAGTATTGCAGGGTATGTAGCAAACGGAAAGGACCTAAGAAAGGGCGAGAATATGAAGTATGGGCTGAAAAGCATCACCCGAACTGCACAGCTATCATGGTAGTGCTGCCAGTATGGAGTGCATGAAGTTGAGATATATTTTCTTCCGCTCTGAAAGGAAGTACAATGTAAAATACATTGAATATATAGGTGATGGTGATACAAAAAGTTTGTATTGATATTTTTTTTTAAATGAGCGCGTGGGTCATGTACAGAAGAGAATGGGGACCAGACTAAAGAATATCAAAAAGAAAATGGCAGGGAAAAAAGCTGGAAGATGTCAAGAGTATTGGTGGTGCAGGTCGACTCAGTGACGCCATTATTGATAAGTTGCAGGTTTATTATGGCAATGCCATAAGAGCAAACAAAGTCGGTGTCAATGACATGAGAAAGGCCATATGGGCCATTTGGTACCACGAGGCATCAACAGACTTGGTCCCTCAACACTATTTTTGTCCACTTGGCTCAGAGTCCTGGTGTGGTTATCGTCGAGCTCAGGTAAAAAGAACCGAAAGAAGTTACTGACACCCACACCCAATGTTCATGGCCATTATCAGGAGTCGAAAAATACCGGGCGCCCAGTCGCCATGGCGCCTGAAAATTTTTACCTGGCGCCCGAATTTTCAAATTCGGTTTTGAAAATTTATTTTTTGAAATCCGGAGTTCCCTTACATGTACGTTCCCACCACTTTACAAAGTAACAAGTCGTGTGGTGTTTCACGTTTCTTCCTGTAGCTCATATATTCTAATATTCGCAATAAACATTTTCAGTGCTTTTGGCAGAGTCTTGAATTCTGTAATTGCTCCTCGTACCTTGGAACTGGACGTTTCAGTTCTGCGCGGGAGCTGCCTAGCGGTCATGGGAGATACCGTTGTAACCCATCAAACAAGTATCCTTTCATGTGGACATATCGTAACACCGAGTTCCATTTCAAATTATCGTCTATCGGTAGCAAAGAACAAAGATCAGACCAGAGTTGTGGAAAATGCAGAGAACTACTAAGTTAAATAATTCCACAAACACTACATTACCGCCTTCCCTCCCGTGACTAGCCGTTTCTCAACTATTGCCGCCAAAGCAGTGCTGATAAATTCCCGTGGAATTCAGTCTTTGCACTTAGAACATACGGAATGAAATGTTTATCAGTTCTTGTATTTTCACCGAACAATATTTATACTTTTAATTTAATTACAGCACCTCGGTATTGAACGGTTTGCACTTTATAAATACGGTTGTTTTTATTACTGTGCGTTTATGGAAAATTGGCAACGTAGCATCAGACATCGAAGCCCGCGAACTCGGAAGCCATTTAACGCTGGTGTATTTTACATTTCTGTGGCATACTTGAGAAAATCGGCAAAATGAAACGAACAAAACCCCACAAATTGACTGATGCAAGTAAAAAACAGTGTACTCTTTCAGATTTCTTCGTAAGTAGGGCCCGTAAATGTAACACAAAGTGATACAGAAGCGAGTGTATGTGAGAAAACACTTGATGGAAGTGCCGACTGTAGTGTTCAGGACGACAATGACCAGCGTAACATTTATGGTGTTCAAGACAATGATATGTCAAACATTAAAAATCCGTCGAAATTTCAATTTTCAGGCAAACAGAAATTTCAACACTTTTAGCGAAGTGCGTAAAGAAAATTAATGCTAATATGTTACATCATTTGAATGCACTGTTCATGACATCTTATCATATTGCAAAAAATAACTGACCTTCCACTGATTTTGAAGATTTGGTTACAATGTTAAGCAAGTTGAATGTTACTGATTCGAGAAGTATGTGAATGATACACAATGTAGAGAATCGTAGCTTGAATTACAGCCGTGGCTGTGCTATGAAGAAGGAATTGCGAAGTGTAAATTATGCAGTAACTTTCGCAGTATTGCCGACTGACATTCTAAAGTTGTATCCGAATTTTCAGGACCATTTAAACTGGAAACATTTAAAACATACGAAAAATCCTATCATCACTCGAAGTGTTAGGAGGCTGAAAAAAATAGCGTAACAGCCCCAAAGGGCCTTGGTCTACCAAGCGACCACTGCTCAGCCCAAAGGCCTGCAGATTATGAGGTGTCGTGCGGTCAGCATGACGAATTCTCTCGGCCGTTATCCTTGGCTTTCTTGACCGGGGCCGCCATCTCACCGTCAGATAGCTCCTCAATTGTAATCATGTAGGCTGAGTGGACCTCGAACCAGCCCTCAGGTCCAGGTAAAAATCCCTAACATAGCCGGGAATCGAACCCGGGGCATCCGGGTAAAAGGCAGGCACGCTACCGCTACACCGCGTGGCCGGCAAGAGGTTGAAAGTTTCATGAAAAATCCCGAACGTGCACTTTTAGCGAAGTGCGTAAAGAACATGAATGCTAATAATTATGTTACAGCATATGAATGCATTGTTCATGGTATCTTATCATACTGAAAGAAAAAAAAAAAACTATTTTGAAGGTTTGTTTGCATTGTTAAGCAAGTTGAATGTTACTGATTCAGAGAAGTATGTGAACGATACACAATGCAGAGAATTTATTTCATACAGGGTGGCACACGAATAGTTGACACATTTACTTTTAGAGTAACAACTTTATTTTTTACCGAACGCTCACGAAATTTTAGACGCAGGTAGCTTGGACCCTGGAAATACTCTTCACCATATCACATGTTCAGTCTGGCCTCCATTGCTGCCAACAACCTCTTCGAGACGAGTATGCATGTTTCAGTGCAGAACAGCACAAATTGAGCACGCATTTCCATGCGGCTTTGAGGTCTTGTCTGATTTTTCTGTAGCCCAAAATCACACATTTTCTTTATTAACTGCCCTGTTGAGTTGAAAATAGGCTTCATCAGAGAGCCAAGTGTTAAACAGTACTCGATCTTTATCTTGAGTCCATAATGCGTAATGCAATCTCTTCTGCCTGTGAAGATCTGTTAGATTGTGTAGAACAGTCATTTTGTACGTGTACAATTGAAGGTCACCTTGTAACATTCTTTGAACTGAACAGCGCGATATTCCACTTTCTCTTGAAGTTCGCCATATTGACTGGTGTGGGCTGCATGGCGACCCTCAGTGCAGCGATGTTTTCAGGAAACCGAACTGCTGGTGCACGTGGTCGCTTTTCTTCCTTCACACTGCCTTGTTCTTCAAAGTTTCTATATAAGCGAAGGATGGTGTTCCTTGCTGGTGTCCACCTGAAATTCAGTTCGAAATTTTATTTGTGACGCCGTAACACGTTTCGATTCGCAATAAAAGATACTGTCTTGGCGCGCTGCTGAACGGATAGTCGGCCGTGGTTGGCCATAGTAGAAAGCTCACTGGAATTCAGGCATTCGGAGACAAGGCAGCAGTGTCACCTCTACAGTTTTTTCCATGAAACAGGGAAGGTGTGCACGAAATTTGAACAACATACCGGTAGTACATAAGTTGTATTTTATATTTTCTTTTCAAATGTGACAACTATTCGTGCGCCACCCTGTACATTGCCTCAGATCTTCGTGAAGATTTTATATGTGGCATTAAGGAAAGTTCATGTCAGTATCTTACTCGATGGATCAACAGAAATCTGATGATGAGGAGCTGATATTTTACATTCATTTTTTTAAATAAGGTGACTTTCAATCGTGTTATTGGAGGATGCAACAAGCGATAGCTATATGGAGGCTCTAAAAACAGAACTGCCTCACTTAGGGGTTGGAGAACTCTTTACGGTACAAAACTATTAGGTATAGGAACTGTTGGAACACCATGTGTGATTGGTGTCCGTAATGGTATGGTTACAAAAATATCTGAAAAAATTGAGAACTTAGTAGAACGTTCACTGTGTTGCACATCTACTCCAACTCTTTGTTCTTCACTCACTGAAAAATGTGAGACTTAAAAATCATTGATGAAATTGATTCTATACTCAGGGAACTATATATGTTTTATCTACATTCGCCAAAACGACTTCGCGAACTGAAGAAAATTTCGGAGTTGCTGGAATGTGTAATATCCAAATTGGAGTACTTACACCAAGTTAGATGGGTAGTAAGCAAATTAAATATTTCGCAAGCAGTTGTCAAAGACTGGGAATGCCTAGTGGTGCATTTATATAATATTTCTGAAAGGAAAGGTGAAGACGGAATCACGGCTAAAGGTCTTCTAAAGAAGATCAACGACTTCAAATTTGTCATCAATTCCCTTCTTGTATGACTTCTGGCAAGTGGGATTACCTTTCTGAAAGAGACATTTCTTCAAAATAAGGACATTCAAAGTGCCACTGGTGTTATTGACACATATTTCTGGCCATCAGGAAAACAACTGGAAAATTATGGCAATAGTGAAATACAGCTCTTTTTTCAAAAAACCTTCAAACTGAGGTGAACAGCGTAGAAGACGTACTGAGCGGGTGGTATGCGTTCAACGTAGTCGGGAAAGGTCTTCCAATGAATGATCTACTTGAAAAATCGCTGTCTGTGAAAGGACGATTTCCGATTTTTGGGAAGCTCCTAAGTATATAGTGGCAACAATTCCTGTATCGACTCCTCATGTGAGCGAGGGTTCAGCACGATGAATATTATTAAACACAAACTGCAAACCAAGCTTGTCGACAAGAACTTAAGTGATCTCATGATATCTTTGAATGGACCATCTTTAAAGGACTTTGATGCAACAAAATGTATTGATCGTTGGTGTTTTGGTGGGAAATCAAACAGGCACATGTAGTGTAATTTTAAAAGACGCTGACCTTAAAGGTGACTGGTGATTATTTGGGTTAGTATCTCTTAAAATATAAACTTCCATTCTTATATGAACTGAGACTATACTACTTAATTTCAAAACCAATACGTAGCTTTATCTTAGTCTAACCTGTGATTTTCATAATATATTTGCAAAAAAAATTGTGCCTTGGCTCCTGAATTATTTTTATTTTCTTCTACCCCTGGCCATTATGATGGCAATAAAGCCTATTTTTAAGGATATAGTCGCAACAGAACTGCTAAAGAGATGCCTGAAAAGTCGCACGCAAAACGCCAACGAATCCTTCAATAATAAAATGTGAACAATTTGCCAAAAAACACCGCAAACAGTGGCAATCGTGAGCATTGCTGCTTTTGATGCTGTGAATTCATTCAATGATGGCAATGCTACCAAGTTACAAGTGTTACAGAAACTGGATGTGACTGCGGGAGTTATGTGAATGATGATGATCCACGAAATATCACTGTAATATTTGTCACAAATGGAAGATAATAATTGCTTTTACTCAAAGTCTCAAATCGGAGGCTGATTAAGAAATTATCCGAAATGTTTTATTTTAGGGAATACATACTTCAATGTCTTACAACTACTATTTCTGCTAAGTCGCAGCGCTTCCGTAAGTGTTTTGTTTGTCTAACACTGTCGTGCTGTTTTTCTTTCAACAAAATACCCGCGTTGGACATATGGAAAAAAAAAATGAGAATTCACAAACATAGCACTCCCATCCATCGGTGCCAGCCCTGGACCTCAAGAAAGAAACAAAAGATAAAGTTGGAAGGTACTGTAAATGTAAAGAACTAATCGGGATAAATATCCATTCATAGGAAGAGGAATTCGGGAATGGAATAGTTTCCAATTTCTTCGAAATAATTTACAAGAAGACTATGTAAACAACTAATAGGGAATCTGCTACCTGGGCGACAGTCCTATGTGCTATTAATCATAACATCACTTTCTATAAGTAGCATACATATAAAGCAATTTCCTAGTAGACATAATATTGTGATTAAATATTTCAATGAAATACAATATTAACAAAAGAACGTATGAAAAGAGGCATACAGATTAACACAACGCTAATAATGGAAATCTCCGAAGACCTTAAAAAGTAGTTAGTGGGACGTAAAACAAGTAACATTATTATTAATAATGGAAATAAAAAAGATTCGTCATAACAAAGACTCGAACCTGCATACCTCGTATTACGAAGTGAGCGTATTAGCCATTACGCTACGAGAACGCTTGAGATAATTAGGATACATACATTAACTTATACGCCGTGACTGAAAACTGAAAAAGTAGAAAATTAAAGCACATTTGAAATGATTTCCAAATAGATTATGATTTTATATCCTTTTAAAGTTTTTTTGCGAAAGCTTGACGTATAAAAAATGTGTTCCCTAAGCTACCGATGCGAGAGGCTGGTGTGACCGTTGCAACTCAAGGGAAGCATTAATGTTCAAGATCCTGCAATACAATATCGGCCACTGTTACAGTATCATGCTTTTTTCCAGTATACTAAGCTAATTTAAATTGTATGTCACCAGAAATACAGCTAATAATGTTCAACTCTCAAAACTTGCCCGGCAGGTAAAATCTTATCGGGCCCTCTAAGTAGCCGATAAATTACGCGCCGGGTAACTACGATTTATGCTGCCGATAGCGCTACCTGAGGGTGGTCGAACGGAAACATCCTTTTACGCGGAGGGCAAGTTACGCGCTACTTTACCAGTACGTGGTAGAACCGGCCGTAAGAGAAAGGCAAGAACTGCCTACCATGCAATACTTTGTGATGATGCTGATAGTTCTTTCTATGGGTAAACAATGACTTATGAACCAACTGGAAGAGGAAAAGATTCAACTTCTCGAAAACGATCGAAACAAAAAAGGAAAAGAAAGTCTTTAGGCCTCACAAACGACAACAATCGGGGTCCAATAAGAAACTGACCAAGGAAGCACAGAGATGGAAGAAGTGATTGTAAACAAGTACAGTAAATGGAAGCAAAATTTGACTTGTTCGCTATTTGATACAAGCGACGATGCAACAAATCCACCAGTTTTTGGAAGTAAATGTTCAACATGCAGTGCAAGCCGCTGGATTTTATGGATAAATATATTTACTTGAGACACGCGTTATCTTTCTTGTGAAGGAGGCACGACTAAAATACGAAACTGGAAGGCAAACGATAATGCAATGACTGGCAAAATTAATGGATCGCTTGAATTTTCGAAGGAAAGATCATGCTAAATCGTGAAGCATTTGTTTTATAATTTACTTTGATTTGAAAAAATTACCTAATAATGTTATCTGTCTGCTCAGAATACTAACGGTTATCCCTTCTAGAGTCCTACAAAAACCAAGTGTACTGTTCAATGCCGCTACAGCAATGGATCTTGTTGAAACCCTTGCATTCTCTGTTTTTTCATATGGCCGTGAGACCTAAACCGTAAAGACTTGTAACAGAAAACGCATCGATGACGCTGAAATGTGGTGCTGGCGTGTGCCTTGGACTGTAAGAACCACCAATGCATCCATACTTCAGGACTGAAGATTTTAAAAAGTTTTTCTTCTCACATCAATGAAAGAATACTTCAGTTCTTTGGACACACTGCGAGACGAGCTGGAGGAAATCTAGAGAACATGATCATGGAAGGGAGGGTTGAGGGCAGTAGAGCACCGGGAGGATTATAATCAGATGAATGGGACAAGTGAGGACTATTGCCGGCTTATCTTTTCAATGTTTCCTGAGGAATACCAAGGATCGTCCAGAATGGCGAAGGTACAGCAGAGACACGACGCTCAGACATGAGTACGGACAATTTAATTATTATAGCTACAGTCCGGGTTTTTGGTAGTAATATTAGGTAAGAATGTAAACTAATTTGATTATTAGGAAGTGTCGTCTAACTCGTTCCTCCGTTATGTAGCGACAGTAACAGGGATGGCGTCCTATGACAAGCATGCTACTAGGTAAGTAATAATAGTATGGCCTCAGCTACCGTGTTCAGACATTTCAATTTGACGCCATCTGGCTGTCTGCTCGATAACTGCGACGTTCCGTTTTACTCTAGGCCTACTAGATGGCAGACCGAGTAAACCGAAACTCTCTTGGGGGTGTATGGCTGAGATTTGATTGATTTTGTCAGGTAAACACCAAATGTGTTACCAGAGATCTTTTACAAGCCGACATCGTACGACGTGGAGTGTCGAATGGACTTCTCTCCGCCTTTCAAAAATCCGACTACCTCTGCCGGGTTTGAACCCGCTATCTTGGGATCCGGAGGCCGACACTCCACCACTGATCCACAGAATGCCACTAGGTGACACGCGAACACAACTTCTGTGGCACGCCGCACAACATACAAACTTATTTATTACATGTTAAAGACATTAGCAACATTTTAACATGACGCTTTAATAAATAAAAAGTCACAATTAATTCTATGGTCATATATTTTTACAATTTTTATTAGGTTATAAAAAAAATATATCTTATTCTTGAAATTTACCTGTTTTTAAAGTGTAATTTTTTGTGATCTTTGCAAAATAAAATCATGAAACTCGTAGCATAACCGATGAGCAGGATAGACTCAGTAGGTTTACATTCTAACCTATTAGTGCCTAAAAAGCCCGGGCCTAATTACAACTAAGCGTTAAATCACGTTCCTTGAGAGAAGCAGGAATCTTCAGGATCCGCAGTCAGAGACTGGTGTTATTAGACTCCAGAGTTCTTTTTTTTTACTCCAGAAAATCCAATTGTTACAGTGCCTTACCCGAGACGCTAGAGAACCAACGTTCACAGACTTAAAAGAGCAAGTCTCTAACACAAATAGAAGATAATCAACCAATGGCCATGCTTCAAATGATTCCTCTACAACAGTCCAGGGACTGAGCAGACGTACCAACAAGCTCAACTTACCTTGAAAGAGTAGATGGCGCTAATGGCAAACCTACAGTAAGCTGTGCACGTCTCGAGACGGAATGGAAAGTGTGGTGTTATAACACATTACCCAGCGGGGCGAACGACCGGGCAGATCTATGTCAAGGCTAGGAACAACAGTGAAAGTAATGAGCCAGGGAACAACGACCTCAGCATGCTCTTGATTTAAGAAAAAAACACCACATTCTGCTTAGAAATCCTTGAAAAGATAAAATGGTTCACGGAAATTTACTGAAGATAGAGCAATGTAATGAAGCTAACAAGGCCTTGATCTAGTTTCTCGTAACATGATCATCGCCTCCCATGAAGCTGACGAAACAACGCATCAACTTCAATCTTCCTCTATCGCCACTCGTTCTTGTGAAGCAGAGTAGGGGCTGGAGATAGAGCTAACATAATTCATTTCGCTCCTATTTAGCAGGTGTCACCCAGCCGCTTGTGACCGTACAGAAATCCGTCATCTAAATCTAACTTGCATCATGCAAGTTTTCATATCGTGTTAAAAAGGCACAGATGAAGTGGAATGAGACGTTTCTAAGATGATACTGTTTTATTAACTTCAGTGTACATTTATTTGGAACGTAACAGACATTAAACAACGACGTCTCCACTTATTCTTAAATTGCCGGGCTGAGTGGCTCAGACGGTTAAGGCACTGGCCTTCTAACCCCAACTTGACAGGTTCGATCCTGGCTCAGTCCGGTGGTATTTGAAGGTGCTCAAATACAACAGCCTCGTGTCGGTAGATTTATGGCAAGTAAAAGAACTCCTGCGGGACTAAATTCCGGCACCTCGGCGTCTCCGAAGACCGTAAAAGTAGTTAGTGGGACGTAAAGCAAATAACATTATTATTATTATTATTATTAAATTATCAGCTAACATCTGTTCTCAGATATCAGAATTCTCGTTAGAGTAAAGAAAATAATCTTGGCTACTGTAGGGAGAGAACAAATATACGAGGGCACGTCGATGTTTATTGCATTTTTATATAAAGCGGTCTTAATCATAATAAATGGGGGCGTGGGAGTTGAGTGTCATCATCACTGGACTTCTCGCCAAGGAGCCAACAGCTCGAAACCTGGCCAAACCTCATGGGTTGTTTGAAGTCTCGTCACTTTAGTTCGAACTGTACCTGAAAGTGGAGATTCCATCGTCGATGACCACCCATATAAATTGTAAGCCTGCTTAGTTCTGTAACACGTTCATTAAAGGGGACACAAGATGTGGTGGTGGTGGTTATTGTTTTAACAGGAAATACAACTGGGCAACCATCGTTTGCGTATACTGTACCTCCATTCAAGAGAGAAAATGGAAGAATGGAGGTACAGTATACGCAAACGACAGCGAAGAGCCACGAAGGGCGTGAAAATGAAAAATTCCGTACGCCTCACAAACCTAAAACCGCTGGTGCTAGAAGAGATCAAGAGCTGACCGAGAGGCAGAATACGAAAGATGAAAGTAAGGAGCCTAGCACAAATAATTGGAAACAATACTATCTTAAGGACCCGCAAGAGCCTCTTAGGTCTAACACGACAGGCAGATGATGCAGATGTATTGTACGTTCTCACTCACAGGAGAGCAAGGGACAAGAACTCTGCAACTGGACGTATAAATCTCTCTCTCAATGTAGGAACTCTGGAATCTCAGACCCAGACAATCTGGGCCAGCGTAACTGCTGGCTCCAATAACGAGAGCGCATATTTAAGGAGAATTCGCTGGGTTTTAATATCTTGAAACAATGTACGGGAAGCAACTATTTTTTTATACCTCCCACCCTACTTCAGAGATACAGTTTTATCATTAATCTACTTCCTTCAACAAGTTGATCATCTACGGAACAAGTATAGTTTGGTGTATTCAAATACATGCGTAATTTTTGCACATTTCCATAAACCAATGGAGTAAATTACTCTAATGAGGCTGCATTGCAGTCATGGTCGCAAGTTTTAACATAGAATATATTCCGCCCGAGGGGTATGAACAAAATAACGTAGTCAATATGGGCTTGAAATTGTTTTCCACCACTGGGGCAGTAAACATTTTCCACACTTCTTTGCAGATTTGTCTAAAAATGTTCACTACCTAATTTCTTTTTAGGCTCATTTCATACCCGACCCTGCAGAGAAACGGGGCAAGGGTTGGTCATACTGTACATGTGCAGAACACATCGAGTCGCACACCCGAGTCCAGGGCTACACTAACTGTTAAGGTGCGTCCACACCAAAATGTTTTCGTTAACTTTGTTAATAAACACTTAATGAACAATGTTCATGAACATTTTTGTATGTTAACAAAATAGCATGTTCATTAACTTTTCGAGCCTGTTGATAACATTTCTTTAACTTTTGTGAATGAATCTTCTCATTAACATTTCGGTTCGCACATGCGCATGGACGCAATTACTGCGCGCAGATATGTAGCGCGGAATACGATGATTTCTTATTTCTTCTAAAAATGGACTATCAAATCGCAAGCGAAAAGTAATAATATACAGTACCTATAATTCTGTATGATATTATTTTAGCTGTGTTCTAATGGTTTCATTTCCAGCTTCGCTCCTCGCTGAATAACCTAACCTCCCATAATCGCTTGTATATCATCCAAATAATACTATCCTAACTAGTTAGGTAAATGAAGATTTTTCTTTATTTCGTACCTTTACCAGTTCCTTGATATGATTGTACAAAGCTTCGGAACACCTCAGACACAATAACTGAAATTGCTTGCTTTGATACTCTAGACAAATAGGTATGTAAGTGAAATGTCATCAGTTGGTAGGAATCTTTAAAGTTATAGCCTATGTATATATTAAAAAAATAACCTCTCATTAGTAGAGCCGGCTTTACAATAATCTGTATCATTACCGTACTTGCAATTTCTGACCCAATTACGGTCAACAAGAACAGAAAGTCATGTGAGGGCATTCTCAAGGGAATTTTGAAAGTCTGCTGCATCATGAATTAAAGGTTCCGACATAAGTGTTCTTTCCAAACTTAATTCTCACCTTTCCAGTATTTTTCTTTGCCACACTTCGCGTCTGCACTTTTCTTTTCTACCTGCCTTACTTCAGGCAATATCCCAATTACATGGAAAGATGCCTCATTGTGCCAGTCCCAAAAAACTCTCCTGCAAGCAATACATCTGACTACCGACCTATCTGCATTCTCACAGCACTTTCTAAGGTTCTGGAGAAAATTGTGCATAAACAAATAGTTAAATACTTGGAAAAACATTCTGTACTTGATCCCTCAGAGTCTGGTTTTAAGAAAGGACACAGTACTGCAACAACACTAATCAAAATCACGGATGGCATTAGACGGGCTATGGACGAACAAAAACTGACTGTACTTATCCTACTTGACTTCAGCAGTGCGTTTGACACTGTAAATATTGTTAGCCCAGTTACAAAAACTTCACATGGCTCATTCTGCTATTCAGCTCTTGGGCTCATACCTCAAAAATAGACGACAGTGACATAACTACTACTGAATGGAGGGCTAAGCTATCTGGCGTTCCCCAATGGTCTGTTCTTGGACCTCTTATTATTAATCTATATTCATGACATTTCTTCTCACTTGAATGACTGCAACTAACATGTATGCTGACGATCTTCAGATATACTCACACTTTAGAGTCTCCAACACTGATAAAGCAATCCACCAAATGAACTCTACTCTAAATTCAACTAGGTCGTATGCAAAAGAGAACTGCCTATTAATTAACCCGAAGAAAACGCAAGCAATCATAATACGACAATCTAGGCTTTTAAATATGCTAAACATCACTCAGCAGCCTACTCTCATGCTCTGTGGTGAAGCTATACCTTTTCAGAAGACTGTAAAAAACCTAGGCGTCGTCATGAATGACACATTAAACTGGAATGAGCATATAACAAGTGTCTGCAGAAAGGTATATGCATCTCCCCACCCCCTAAAAGTGAAACAATCCATTCTTCCATATAGCATGAAAATAAAAATTCAAACTCTCATTTTTCCAATAATTTATTACTGTGATGTTGTATTAACCGATGCAACCGTAGAACAAACTATGAAACTTCAAAGGGCAATGAACTCTTGCCTACGATTTGTATTTCCTTTGAACTTTAAGACACATATTTCCCCTTACTATGAGAAGCTACCCTGGCTGAAAATTGATCAACTAAGACATCTACATACTGCGACACTAATTTTTCGACTTCTGAATGAATCTACACCTGAATACCTATCCTCACATTTTAACTTCCTCTCATCTATCCATGGATATAATACCAGATCGACTTCTGCCCTTATGATACCGGCTAATCATTCATCTGTATATAATCAATCTTTCCAAGTGTCTGGGGCAAGGCTATGCAACACTCTCCCTATCAGTATACGTAACAGCATTTCAATAGTTTCATTGAAGCGGTCTTGTCGAGAATTCCTCTTAAATATGTGATCAGCCTGTATGAATGTTAGTGTGTATGAGTGCAAGTATGATTTAGAGCTAGGTGATGTAAATAGATAATATTATTAAAAAACAATTACAATAAGTTATATGCTAATATTAATCCATTAATTTGGGTAGTTTTTAGAGACTGTTAACAGTGCTATTTTTCTTAATTCATGTGACTATGTACTCTTAAGTGTAAGAGAGGGCCGTGAGCCCTAACTTCGCAACATACAAAGGCATAAAATTAAAATTAAATAAATTGTAACCCCACAAGCAGCTATTTTGGTTTGGACACCATGTTGAAGAAATATGCTAACAAAAGTTTATTAACATGTTGAGAAATGTTTTCATTAACACTGTTTATTAACTTTGGTGTGAACTATTAGCCATGACGATCTTAATACTTCAAGATGGCGGATATGACGCAACACCCAGGTTTTCAGATACATTGGTTCTTCCTCTTAAGATCGTCGTCACTCATGTTTAGAAATTATTTCGATTTCAAAACTTGCATGTATTTGTGACGAGCGCTGTCTCAAACACGGTTCCGAAACTATTCTACGCTAAAAAGAGAAAAGTTGCGAGACGGCATCAGAATGACCAAATATTGAATTCGTGGCCATGAAAGTGTCAACTGCAAGTAATGGATGTGCTGCTGGGATAGGGATCGGGACAATAACCTCTGCACTGAGCTTCACATAGAGCTATTATACAAGAACAAGCCTCCGGGCCGACCACAATAGAAAGTTCATTCTGAGCTATTGCATAAGAATACAGACAAACAAGTTCCCCATGACACACCGAGACTGGACGCCCGTTACACTAGGAGATTCAATGAAGAGTCAAGATTGCTTAGCAGTAAAGAGATGGACATGTAAAAACTAGACAACACATTTGTGTCAAAACGTGATTTTTTAAAGGCTGTTTTACTCGAAGATGCCCCAAACAACACTAAAATGGGAAAATTGACGATACTAGAGTATCTTCTCCCGCACTTGAAAGTAGTTAACAAATGTGAGTTAATAGGTTTGTTCCAACAAGCAGTTTGCGTACGGTTTGGTATCTATTCATGAACTGATGTAAGCGCATGCGCGAGCTATGTACTCGTTGGGAACCGTCGCTAAACAGCAGTCTATTGGAATGTTTCGTGAACGGTCAAGAAAAACTACAATGCGCATTCGTTCACAATTACGCGGGAGATTCCTGTTTGAGGATAAACAAACAGCTGTTCTTGTTCATCTCTGCTAAACAACATGTTAGGCCTACTCAATGGAAGGTAATTGGCAATAAAATGACTCAATAAGATTATAGACTAATGGACCTGTTTCTAAAATAATACTAACATCATTCCAGAATTACGTGAATTTATAATTCTACCACGAGTACTGGCAGCGTAAAAACCGATGATGTAGACTGTTCTCTTCAGAGGATAACCATGTCACCTAAAATGAAATACTGATCACATTTTTTTCTTCTAAATTATTGCCAAGAGGTGAAAGTCTATATACTCTACTAGTTCGGCCCCGCGGTGTAGGAGGCAACGCGTCCGCCTACCACCCGGCGGCGCTGGGTTCGATTCCCGGCCGGGTCAGGTTTTTAAAATTGTAATGACGTCCTTTGTGGCGTCCTTAATCTTCCTTTCCTCACACAGAACATTCCACACTACCACCATTCCAATTACACGCAGGTTCATACAATATGGTGCCAGTAGAGGCAAAAGATCCACATGGGTCGACGCCGCGAACGAATAGCATTAAGAAAATACTCAGAAACACGTCCAAAATTGTTCGCCTGTGGTCACAAACAGCTTGCATTCATTAATAATAACAGTGGTTTACTATGAAGACGTATGTTAATAAATAAAATATACTTGTATGGAATAGTGTCCTTTTCTATATATCCTATGTAAGAGTCGGGATCATTTGCAGGCTTATCAATTTCAGTATGACAGCCACTTATGGCACCAATGACACATGGAAATCCACTTTCCCTGAAATGTTGCTCAATATTTACTTTCTCATCTTCCGCAGGCCAAGTGAGCACTGCAGATAAGTTGCTAATGAAGACAATCAATCGTTTGACAATTCTATGTAGAGAGCTCAAAGAAATGTCAAACCTATCTGCAACATCCCGGAAACTTGCAGTCTGATACTCTGATGCCTAACAAACCACAGGAAAATTTGAACCTTTATTGGAAAAGCAACACTTAACGATTATTATTATCGCAGCAGCTGCAGACAAACCTGACTCAGTGCAGAAAGTTTTCCATATCGGCCAGACTGATGTTTGTACTAGTCACTTCCTTCATACCGTTCTGCAATATTTTCCATTATCTCCCTACTGACGCGAAAATGCTCCTTGAACGTTTGTCATAGCGAAGTACTGTAGGCGGAGGGCGAGACAGAAAGAGAATTTTGGTTACTAAATTATGAGTTACTCGTACATGTAGTGAAAATAAATATAACTTAAACATAATTTCAAACAAGTAAAAAAAATATATAATGACTTGCCTAAATAATCTTCATTTTTCGCTTTTGGGATATTGTAATATATCTGTAGATCATCTTCACTGGAGTCCGAGTTCATAAGATAATCATCAGAATTTATTTTATTTATTTATAGGTTATAGAATGTCCCAGTGAGATAGTGGCTCAAAGAACCGCCTTCAAAATCGTCATGCATTCTCATTTTTATCTCGTGCCTCTTACTTTATTAGTGTGTAGTCAAATATGACTTTTTAACTGTATAACTTTTTAACTTTTACTGTATAATTGTATAACAACACCGTACTTCTATTTAATTGTACGTGCAATGTGTCGTCTGCTCGCGCCAGATGATACCGGTCAGCTGTTCACGCTTCACCAAGTGACAGCTATGGACCACAATGCTCACCTCACACTTATTTTGGTGTACTGCGCATGTCTCTGACGAACAGTACTTGTTCTGGAGCACGAACTGCTTTGCCAGTCCGCAAACTGGTTCAGGAACGGTCCATAGCCTGTTGGAACAACCGACTCCGAGTCCGCGTTTGAAGTTTGTTGGAATGCTCTTTCCGTACTGCACATGCGTCAGCCAGTTTGCAAATTGTTCCCGTTCTTGTTGGAACAAACCTAATGTTACGTAAGTAGTTTCTCTGTAACTAAAAAGTACAGAGTAGGCCTAAATGCCGCGAATCAGAACAGATTACGGACTGATGACCCGAACAATAACAACACTGCAATGTTCCAAAACATGTGCAGTGCGCTGTGAAATCCAAAGAAAATCAGCTCAATTTGTTCTAGGTACTTCAGACAAAAGAGTAGCTTTACAAAAAGATTGCAAAGTTTGGACTGAGAAAGACTTGGGAAAAGGGTGATGATGATGATGCTTGTTGTTTAAAGGGGCCTAACGTCTAGGTCATCGATCCCCAATGGTACGAAATAAGACGAAATGAAACGACAAATTAAAAGCCCAAAAACATCCACTGACCACAATTCAAAACGTGAGGACGAAGAATGAATGGATATGAATTTAAAACGACCAGTGGAACCAACCCACAGTGCCTCACATGCACAGAAGCTGGCGTAGAACAATAGTAGTACTGACCAAGGGACAGAGTCTATAGCACAATACTGAATCTATGATGCTTGTAGTCAAAAGGGGTCCAAAATCGTGGTAAGCCGCCCCTCACAATGGCACTTATCGCTAGGAAAGTAGAACCACGGTATGTCATGTTGCGGTACTTATCAAGAGTAGCGTAAACTAGCGGTATTCCACACATTATGGTACTACTCAAAGGTAATGAAATTCGCACATGTATTACAGACGTTGTTTCGCACATTGCGTCGCCATTTACAGGCAATGGTGTTCATCACTTAAGGGTACTAACCACAGGGACTCGTACTATCCCGTGGCGTTCCTCATATAGTGGGTACTAATCATAGGCAAGCCAGAACCATGGGTTCCCTCATCCCATGGTGTCGCTCATATAGTGCTGCTAATCACAGGTACTGTAAAAGCCGTCGAGCTCTCGTTTGCTACTAACCACAAACCTATTTGGTACCTAACATAGTGGTACTACGCGCAAGTAAAATCGACTCATGGTGTTCCCCGCCTGGTGGTACTAATCACAAGTAGTCTCATGGTTCTAATTTGATCATTCCTTGGTCGACCCTTTTAGTCGCCTCTTATGGCAGGCACGAGATACCGTGGGTGTATTCGTCTTTTGCGTCTCCCACCGACAGAGGGTTGCGTGTTTGGTCCGCGAGATGTAGGACCCCTATCCGCCACCTGAGACGCACCACGTGGGAGTATCACCTCTCGCCCTGCTACACCAGCGTAGTAGGTTCGTGCAAGACCGACTCCAATCCTCCGACCGTAATATCAGAAAAACATGGCGGCCGAAGTAGCCGGATTGCTGGTATTGGCTAACACGAAAATATCACGTACATATGATATAAACGAGGGTAATTTAACATGATAAATGTAACATCTTAGGGAAAATCACTTTTACACGTATGAAAACGCTTCGCCAACAAGTACGCACCACATATAATCAACTAGAATAACATTATATTCTATTAGAAAATAGATCAACAAGCTGATTTAGAAATTTCAATTCGTCAGATAATGTTTTCTCTTAGATTTCACTTCGCTGGATAGGTGAAAATACATGATAAAACCGTTAAAATGATATTTCTCACATCATTTTGAATGTTTCAAAATAAATTAAGGTGCGAAATTCCTCGATTTATTCGCTCTCATGAGAACTATGAAACATAATTTGTTGCCTTAGTTTTGAAGTGGTAGACAATTTCTTGAATTCCAATGAAAGGGAAAGTACACCCGAAATTGGCTTTACGTCCCACTAACTACATTTTTTACGGTTTTTGGAGACGTCGAAATGCCGGAATTTACTCCTACAATAGTTCTTTTACGTGCTAGTAAATCTACCGACACGAGGCTGACGTATTTGAGCACCTTCAAATACCTCCGGATTGAGCCAGGATCGAATCTGCCAACTTGGGGTCAGAAGGCCAGCGCCTTAACCGACTGAGTCACTCAGCCCAAGTACACCCGAAATGATTATGTTAACACAATGAACGGCCCTGGTAATGTTAACATAATGTTGACATATGGCATAACAGCACTTCACACAATGATAGTAACCTTAGTAATGAAATGTTCAGACACCAAATATATAATAGGTTTTTACCCATTAAAGAACATGAGTACAAAACATTTATTGACTAAACAGTCACATGGGCGAGCTTCAGTTCGGCGCAGTCTGCTTGATAACAAATAACCACAGCATGAATCAGAAGGTGTTGGTAGTGTAAAACCCTACGTTACAAACCCAGCTACAAAAAAATAAGTCACTATTTATTCTGTGTAACAGTATACAGATTGCTCCATCTGACACACTTATGAGTTTTGTTATACTCCAAGATCGAGCCAAAAATTTCCTCAGGCAAAGCGCAGATTATTGTAAAATACTCTTGCATCTAAATCACTAGACATTTTGTAGCACATAGACACTGACGGAATATCACAGTATCAATTATATTCTATCTAAATTAATATTTTTCGAGGAACACGAGTAGTTTGGAAGTGGAGAAATGTCCTCCCTAACCTCAGACTTATTCTCAAAATGATGTATGCACGCTACAGTTTTGTCATGGACTTCAAAATAATCACGATGTATACTCCTAATCCATTTGTATTCCGTAGGAAACTCAAGAATAGTTGTATGAGAGGCATTGCCATAGTTAGACTAAATCCTGGTCCATCTAGTGCACTCATGTTCTTTAATGGGTAAAAACACGATCAAAACAAGCACATTCTCACATTACTACGTATAATTACAGATCCTATGTGTCCACTGACTCAAATAAATACCCTCGCACACTTATATTCTACAAAGACACCAACATTCTCGTCAACTTTCATAAAATTACACCGACTACATACGATAACAACAAACCAAAACAAACCCACATTTCCAACCACTCGATTCGCCATCTTTGAACGATCGAGAGTAGTATTAAGGTCTGAGGATTGGAGTCGGTCTTGGTTCGTGGGTGGGAGAAAGGAGACGAGCTTCTCGACCGAGCTGCCAGCGGAGAGATGGCGTGGAATGACATTAGTAGAAGACTAAGTCGTGTCTTTAAAAGTAGGAAAGATCACAATATAAGGGGGGGGGGGGGGGGGGAAGTTTGAATTCGAGAGGACAAATTGGGGCAAATATTAATATTTGTAGGAAGGGGAGTTAGGGATTGAGATAACTTACCAAGGGAGATGTTCAGTAAATTTCCAATTTCTTTGCAATAATTTAAGAAAAGGCTAGGTAAACAGCAGATAGGGAATCTGCCAACTGGACAACTGCCGTAAATGCAGATTAGTAGTGATTGATGAAGATATCTGAAATACTGACACCGGATAGTCCCGTAACGTGTCGCCAGTAAATCTACAGACATGAACAGGGCGTATTCGAGCACCTACACGTATTACCGCACTGTGCCGGGGTCGAACTCGTCAACTTAAGCTCTACGGCCAGTTGAGCCATTCCGCCAGTAAACAATGTAAACAGGCTTTTGGAACAGAGGGTACCGAATTCGATTCTCCAATCTTGGCCGGGTCGGGGAATTAAATTAATCTGACTCGGAGACTAGGTATGCGTTGGGCCCACATCACACTACCAAGTACCACAGAAACACGCTATAGAGAATACACCCCTCCATATAGGGTTGGCAGCAACGACGGTCCGGCCGTATGTGCGACACCACCAGGAGCAAAGATAAGAACGCACAGCACACAACTAAGAATCTTACACACGGAGATAATAATCTGCCAATCAAGTATGGGAAGTAAAATAAAAAGGGGGGTAACCCCTACTCCCGTTTCCTGATATGGGGTAGGGGATGAAGTGAGAGGAAATTATACGGTATGTTTTAAGGCCAGATGCCCTTCCTGACGCCAACCTCAGTTGAGCTAATGAAGATGATACTGGGGAAAGAGGTGGAAGGAATCGACTGTGGCCAATGAATACGAACTGTCCCGGAATTTGCCTGGAAGTGAAAACAATTCTCAGAACAGTCGACGGTAGGGTTCGACCACACTAGTCTCTCCAATGCACAGCTTGTCTCCAAAGCCGCAGCGTGTTAACATGCGCTCGATTAAAATGATAATTATAACTAGACAGCAGATCTTAGGCAAATTCCTACCTTTTCTTTAACATATACATGCGTCACCTTTTAAATTTGCATGTTTCATGAACGTTTAGGTCTATTTAAAGCAGTTTTATAATGAACACCTATTTTGACGTTAGCGCCTATTTTTAGTGTCAATTTCCCAGTTTGACTAGTTTTTCCTTTGTTAGATTTGAATTTCCGTTTTAATTTTGATATTTTACACTATTCATAATAATGGTCTACTGTGCCATTATTATTAAAGAGCCTGTATAAAACACTGCAAAGAGTTAGCAATCCCTTCCTTCTTCCCACATTTGGAAAGCCCAGCAATTAGTGACATAATGCGAACGACCCAATCTCTCTACCTTTATAAATGTAACCTTTTCAAACCTTGGAATTTCATCTTTCACTAGAACAACAGATGCACATCTGGCACGTGTGTACTGTTGGGTCTTTAGAGCTCGACGTGTTCACTTGAAGAAAACGTAATGCCGAAAATAAAATCATCTAAAGTACCTTTAACTCGACAGCGGCTCCTTGAATTTCCCGATTACCCGACAGAGTTTTAATGATTTCTTGGTATCTGCTCAGTTCTATAATTATATCTGCCTATTATTCATTTGAGTGCTTAAATATAACAGTTACGGAGCCTATTTTAGGCGCCTAAAACATGACCTTTTAGAGCCTAAACTTCCGCAAATTATAACTCATGAATAAGTATCTAAAAATTATCTTCATATGGACCAACAAATGAGGTAAACAAGGGGAGAGATCGGAAAATGATAAAAGTATATGCCCCAGCAATCTTCTGGCGCACGCGTGTGATTCATCTTCCTGGCCTTTTCGCAAATCCTATTAATAGGAAACAACACTTTGCGTGGATTTGGCCCAGTTTTACGGTTGGATGCCTTTCTTGACGCCAACGTAAAAATGTGGAAAGCATGTGTCCCCACAATTGCGTGATTTTGCGGTGGGTGACAGCGTCCCAGCTCTGCCGGGAATCGGGCGAAAGACCACTACTCTGACCATTAAGCCAAGGAGACAAACATATGAGCACAACCCTAAATTATGATTTTAAGGTAAACTGAACCCAGGGCCGTAACGTTAGAGCCTGCAATGCAGGCGGGCTCGGACCTTCAAAGATCCCCACAGACTCCTCTAAAAAATAGTATATCTAGCCTTCTGCCACTCTGCACGGAAATGGTCAGATCAGATCACGACGAAATAATTTTGTTTTTACAATTTGTACGTAGAGGTTGCATCTAGCAGCAGTTATCGTAACAACCGTCTCTCGCAACACCGCGACCTCACAAAAGACCTGCACCAAATTATTGAAAAATAAGTACAACAATGAAACCTGATACCAAAATATCATATTTTACTTATAAAATGATTCTTGATGTGCAATGTACCTGAGACCGTATTATGCACAAAATTTGCTTATCATTTAACTTTTCACATGTATTCGACAACAATGTATAATTCCAACTTGATGTAGTAACAATCAGTCCACTCGGTTCCGAACGAGCTCTCTTTGCGCGAAGGTAATAACACGGTGTACTTACACCAGGCTTATCAGTTGTACGGGTTGATAATTGTCAAACTTTATTTAAACAGTCTTTTTATGTAATTTTGTTCGACCGGGCGAGTTGACCGTGCGGTTAGGGTCGCGCAGCTGTAAGCTTGCATCCGGGAGATAGTGGGTTCGAACCCCACCGTCGGCAGCCCTGAAGATGGTTTTCCGTGGTTTCCCACTTTCACACCAGGCAAATGCTGGGGGTGCACCTTAATTAAGGCCACGGCCGCTTCCCTCCCATTCGTAATCCTTTCCTATCCCACTGTCGCCATAAGACCTATATGTGTCGGTGCGGCGGGCGTAAAGTAAATAGCAAAAAAAAAAGAGGGGGTAATATTGTTCGCATATTTTTTCTGGGTTGTAATCGAACAAAAGGTTATAACTGTGACTTCAGTATCGGTTACAGAGTATAGTACAGGGCGAGTTCGCCGTGCGGTTAGGGGCGGACAGCTGTGAGCTTGCATCCGGGAGATAGTGGGTTCGAACCCCTGTCGCCAGTCCTGAAGATGGTTTCCGTGGTTTCCCATTTCGATGATGATGATTGTTGTTTGAAGGGGCCTAATATCTAGGTAATCGGCCTCTAATGATTCGAAATGTAATGAAAAATGTTTAAAGTCCAAAATCCTCCACCGTCCAGAATTCAAAACGTGAGGATGAAGAATGATTTGAATTTTTTTTTTTTTGCTAGGGGCTTTACGTCGCACCGACACAGATAGGTCTTATGGCGACGATGGGATAGGAAAGGCTTAGGAGTTGGAAGGAAGCGGCCGTGGCCTTAAGGTACAGCCCCAGCATTTGCCTGGTGTGAAAATGGGAAACCACGGAAAACCATTTTCAGGGCTGCCGATAGTGGGATTCGAACCTACTATCTCCCGGATGCAAGCTCACAGCCGCGCGCCTCTACGCGCACGGCCAACTCGCCCGGTGATTTGAATTTAAAACAATCAGTGGATCCGACCCGCAGTGCCTTACATTCCCAGACACTGACGTAAAATAATAGTATTACTGACCAAGGGACTGCTTCTAAAACACAATACTGAATCGATGATGTTTGCAGTCTAAAGGGGCCCAAAATCCAAGCCATCGGCCCCTCATATTGGTACTTACCGCTAGGAAAGTAGAACCATGGCATTTGTCACGGTGCGGTACTATTCAAAAGTAGCGTAGACTCGCGGTATTCCTCACATTATGGAACTACTCACAGGTAATGAAATTCGCACATCTAATACAGACCTATGGTGTTTCGCACATTGCCGCGCCATTTACGGGCAACGCAAACCTATGGTGTTCATCACGTAAGTGTACTAACCACAGGGATTCGTACTATCCCGTGGTGTTCCTCATATAGTGGGTCCTAAGCATAGGCTAGCCAGAACCATGGTGCCGTTCATATAGTGGTACTAATCACAGGTACTGTAAAAGAGGACAGTGCACTCCAAGTGTGTGTGTGGAGGGGATTGACCGCACGATGCTCCTGCGTGCTATTAATCACAAACCTATTTGGTACCTAACATAGTGGTACTACGTGCAAGTAAAAGTGAGCCATGGTGTTCCCTGCACGGTGGTACTAATCACAAGTAGTTTCATGGTTCTGATACAATCATCCCTTCGTCGCTCCTTACGACAGGCAGGGGATACCGTGGGTGTATTCTTCGTCTGCATCCCCACCCACAGGGGGTTGTGTGTGTGTGTTCTGCGAGAGGTATGTTATTTTCCTCAAGTCCGCCGACAAGCCGGTCAGGAACCCCTATCCGCCACCTGGGACGCGTCACGTGGGAGTATCACCTCTCCCCCTGCTACACCAGCGTAGTAGGTACGTGGGGTTTCCCATTTTCATACCAGGCAAACGCTTCCTTGCTACTCTTAGCCCTTCCCTATCCCATCGTCGCCATAAGACCTATGTGAGTCGCTGCGACGAAAAGTAGCCTGTATAAAAGAGAGCAGAGAGTATTAGTTCTGAATTTACTGAAAAATGAAACTAATTTTAAGCAGGAATATCTAAGTGGTGTACGATTGCGTTGGCAGTTCAGCAGCTTAGCCGTTAAACCACGGAGACAGTAAATACAATACAACCTAATAAAAATTATTTTTTAATGATCTTACAGTAATGAATGAACCCTTTGTACATATAATCTGACAATATATTGCGCTAGTTCTGCTTCTTGTAATCACGTTTATGTTTTTTATTCATAGATTTTATGTTTCATTTGAGGGGTCCGAAATTGTTATTTTGGCGGGGGGACCAGTATAACATTTGTTACGCCCGTGACTGAACCTTCAGGTGTGCCCTTATTAGAGAAATGGTTACCGCTGCCCATAAGAATTCTATATAAAAGTCGTGAAAACATGAAAAGCACGGCGAGGCCTGAAATCATGAAGGTAGATCAACACAGTGCGTGTGTTTATATTAGTAATGGGGACGGAGCGGAGCAGTTGTGACGTCATCACCCGGCTGTACCGCGTGAATGTACTGCGGAGGCACGTTTATATACATTACTAGCTAATGTACCCCTGCTTCGCTACGGGATTCTCAGAAAGACTGACTTTGTGGTTTTCCTAACTGAAATCAACATAGGCCATTACAAAAACGTAAGTATGAATGTAGCGAATAAAAGCAATGCTATCATATAAAATACTCGATCAAATGGAAAGCCGCACGTTTTATCACTTTTAACGAACAGTGCTGCGGTTAGATTGCAGTGCCAATCTAATAGTCCAAAGTTCCAGAGCTGGGATGACCAGGCCGCAGATTGCCATGAACACTCAGCTGCCATTATTCCGCTAAATATGCACACTGTTCATTCCAATCAGTGCCTCAGAGTAGGGATTGAATAGCCCGAATGCTATGATGATCCAGTGTGTTACGTACCAGTAGTATCAGAAAATTTATAAAACAGGGGAATGGCATGCTACAGAAGAAAGTTATCTAACTCCCCAGCTACTTCCCATCAATATTCAGGCAGGCTGTTACACTCTGTACGACTGGGTGAGTTGACCGTGTGGTTAGCGGTGCGCAGCTGTGAGCTTGCATCCGAGAGATAATGGATTAACCCCATCGTCGGCAGCGCTGAAGATGGTATTCCGTGGTTTCCCACTTTCACACCAGTCAAATGCTAGGCCTGTACCTTAATTAAGGCCTAAGGCACTCCTAGCCCTTTCATATCCCATCGTCGCCATAAAACCTATCTATGTCGGTGCGACGTAAATCAAATAAAAATACTCTGTACGCAGCAGTAATCCTATCTACCGGAGATGAGGGGCAACAGAAGACACAATGCACATCACGACAAACAATGGTCAATGTAATGTTGTTGATTAATGTTACGAGCTTTCTATATTGTAGGCCTTCACATTTAGTTTTCTTTCGACTCTGTGATTTGTAAAATATTTTATACCGTAAACTGTAGTTTCTTATTCTTCGACTTTACATACCGATTTTCATTAAATACTGTTTACCCATTTTATCGTTACTCGGCGCTGATATGGACTTAGTAACAAAAATCCAAATTCATGAATATCTTTGTGATCATAGCCAGTACGGTAAGAATGTATAAGACATGAATAATAGGAAATTTAATACTATATAACCTTAGTTATGTAGCATTCATCGATTACAACTCTAATAAGAAATATTTGAGAATTACATTTTAGGCCTTCCCCTAAACTACAATTTCACTTAGCGTGAATAAAATAATTTACAGCCTAGACTATAGCGACTTATTTCCTGACTTTGCATAGCGATTTTCATCAAGATAGGACTACTAACAACAACAATATTTGAGAATTAAATTTTAGGCCTTCCCCTAAACTACCATTTTTCTCAGCATGAATACAATTGTTGATAGCCTAGATTGTAGCAAGTTATCCCCCAACTTTGCATACCCATTTTCTTTAAAATACGACCACTATTAACATAAATAGTTGAGAATTTAATTTTAGGCCTTCCCCTAAACTACCATTTCACTCAGCGTGACTAAAATGATTTTTTTTTGCTAGGGGCTTTACGTCGCACCGACACAGATAGGTCTTATGGCGACGATGGGATAGGAAAGGCCTAGGAGTTGGAAGGAAGCGGCCGTGGCCTTAATTAAGGTACAGCCCCAGCATTTGCCTGGTGTGAAAATGGGAAACCACGGAAAACCATTTTCAGGGCTGCCGATAGTGGGATTCGAACCTACTATATCCCGGATGCAAGCTCACGGCCGCGCGCCTCAACACGCATGGCCAACTCGCCCGGTACTAAAATGATTCGTAGTCTAGATTGTAGAGGCTTATCCCCCGACTTCACATACCGATTTTCATCAGACCACTAATAACAAATAGTTGAGAATTCAATTTTAGGCCTTCCCCTAAACTACCATTTCGCTCAGCGTGAGTAAAATGATTTATAGCCTAGATTGTAGAGGCTCACCCCCCGACTTCACATACAGATTTTCATTAAATTCTCTTTAACCGTTTTCTCGTGATGCGTGTACATAGAGACAGACAGAAATTACGGAAAAGTAAAAAGTGCATTTTCTTGTTGCTATGGACATGACCGATACAGAAATACCATTATTTTCAAATTCTGAGCAATGTACAGACAAAACTCTTATTTTATATATATAGATTGGTATGGCAACGCAAAATTCAATGCCCTTTTTTCACA
This sequence comes from Anabrus simplex, assembly GCF_040414725.1. NCBI lineage: Eukaryota > Metazoa > Arthropoda > Insecta > Orthoptera > Tettigoniidae > Anabrus > Anabrus simplex. The sequence continues at coordinate 728,218,288 of NC_090265.1, forward strand.
ACATAACTATTTTGCTGAATACAGCAATGTTGTTTTCTGCTGGAGAAGCCAACCTGCTCATTTCATCCTTGATTTGATCTCACAAATTTGATACGCCACCACCCGTCGCAAATGCGGCCGCAAAATTTGCATTTTGCTTATTTTTATCATCAGTAATTTCAAGGAACTGCTATGTATCAGACGGTTTTCGTGGCATTTGTGGTACAAATTTCTGTAAAAATTTATGCAATTCCTTAAATATTCTAAAACACGAATGCCATCTCAAAATGGGATTAAATATCAAACTAATGCCACAATTATTATCTACTATGCTTTGCATTATCTACAAAACACAACAAGCGGAGGAAATATAGACGCAGATTAAGAGACAGACTGAATACAGCAAGGGGAGGCCACGACGTTCGGATCACGGAGTATCTCCAAAGTTTGTACACATTTAGTAGTCCATTAGGACAAGATAATGTGCAAGTAGTAAGGTGTACTACTAAGGCGTTCTCCAGAAAATCGCAAGATAAGTTTTCGCGTCGAATATGTACAGTCATGAGCACGAAACGGTGTTTCTTTAATTTTTAGACTTTTTTATTGTTACCGATATTTTCTTTTTTTTCTCATTCTTTCCTTGTTTTGGTTTCATTTTCTGCTTAAGGACGACACACACTCAATCCCCGAGCCAGCGGAAATAACCAATTAAGGTTAAAATCCCCGACCCGGCTGGGAATCGAACCCGGGGCTACATGAACCAAAGGCCAGCACGCTAGCCATTCAGCCATGGAGCCGGACTTTGTGGTCGAGTAGTTAGCGTTCAAGCTCCGTAATCGGTGGCTTGAGTACCGCTTGCCGTTTTGTTTTTCAACACTGGTCATATTATTATATTACAATTCAAAGGTAATATAATGAAGAAAAGGTATATTTACATGATTTTTTATTGGATTTCCAATGTTATTTGGCTCTTTACTAATGTTTATCATTACAAAAATATTTTTCTTTCTTCTGTTTACCCACCAGGGTCGGCTTTTCCCTCGGACTCAGCGAGGAATCCCACCTCTACCACCTCAAGGGTAATGTCATGGAGCGTGAGAGTTTGGGTCGAGGATACAACTGGGAAGGATGACCAGTACCTCGCCCAGGCGACCTCACCTGCTATGCTGAACAGGGGCCTTGTGGATAGATGGTAAGATTGGAAGGGATAGGCAAGGAAGAGAGAAGGAAGCGGCCGTGGCCTTACATTAGGTACAGGCCTACATCCCAGCATTTACCCAGAGAAATAAATGGGAAACTACGGAAAACCACTTCGAGCTTGGCTGAGGAGGGAATCGAACCCCCATCTACTCAGTTGACCTCCCGAGGCTGAGTGGACCCCGTCCCAGCCCTCGTACCACTTTTCAAATTTCGTTGCAGAGCCAGGCGGGAATCAAACCCGGGCATCCGGGGGTGGCAGCCAATCACACTAACCACACCAAGACAGAGGTGGACTACAAAAAAATATATCATTTATAATTATCAACAAGTAAACGGCCCAATGCATAAAGTATTCCTAAAAATGTAAGCCTGTCGTGATTTATGAAATCCCTCATACCTGACAGTGAAATCGAGTAAGGTGCTCGGAACTGCTTTGCATCTGGACGCTCTGACCTGCAATATATATGAAAGAATATGACTAGTGTTTAAAAACAAAAAAAGCGACCAGCAAGACTCGATCCAGTGATTACGGAGCTTGAACGCTAATCACTTGACCGTCGCCATCTCGTGCTCTTGACCGCAACGCACCGGTACATATTCGACGAGGAAACTCTCTTGCGATTATCTCGAAAACGCCTTAATAGTACGCCTACGCCTTACTATTTGCACATTATCTTATCCTAACGGACTACTAAAAGTGTACAAAGTTTGAAGATACTCCGTGATCCGAACGTCGTGGTCTTGTTAAACATGTGTCGTGCCCTACACTGTACTCTGGTCCTCCGCGAGTACTTGCAGTTGTAAGCGGAGGGGGTCGGTGGTGTACTCTACCGCTACAACCGGATTACTCAACTGTATTACTCGCTCCGTTCCCAGCTCTAGTGTTTATTAAACCATTATCCTAGTCTCCCCCGCCTCACATAAAGGTTATCAAAGACAAGTGAATGGAAAGGGACACTGGCAAAATAAGAAAGGTTTCAACGCCGACCTAAATTCAGTTCATCGACAGGCAGTTTTGAAAGAGTTAACGCTGCAGTAGCTCGCCTTGAAAATACTAATCAATCCTCCGCACGTGGCAGCTTGGAGCTCATTCGCTGAACTGCTTTGAAGACAGGGCAGAGAACACCGATCGCGTAGATGAAACGAGTATGGAATTTACACACACCTCAATTGTCCTTAAAAACATGGTGTGTGCCACGTTGTTCAAAAATCGGTTTAAAATTTTGTACCGCACTGGAAGTCGAACCCATCATGGGGCAACCGCCGAGTAGCAGTGACAGAGTAAGTCTTGTACAACTGGGTAACCATCGTCTTTACACTACTACGTGGAAATATGGAAGATGTCACCTTTCGGAAAAAACGAGGGTATCGACAAAAAAAAAAACCACGAAGGGCTCCCTATGCCTCTTAAAGCGAATCCCGCGGGGTCGGTAACTAATAAGAGGTCAAAACAGAAAAGATGACGGCGAGGACGTTGGCACAAGTGGAAGCAATACCACTATCAGCTCAGCTAAGGGCACCGTGGTCGCCAACCCACGCTCCGTAGTTGAACTCCTGGATTTTGGCCGCATCTTACAATAGGTAAGGGGATATCATGGATTCGTTCTATTTTCCCCAACCACGAGTGCCAAAAAAGAAATGTATTCTGAATACCTATCAGGAAAATTAACAAGCAGTAGAATAATATCCACAGTATATCCTGCAGGGGACCAGGGGCTCTTAACTTGAGAGCATGGGTGTGTTAGGGACCAGAGGCTCTTAAAAACATGGGTGTGTTAGGGACCACAGGCCCCTTAGCTGAGTTATGGCATTGCTTCTACTTGTGCGAGGCTCCACACTTTCACCTATCCTATCCGACCTCCCTTAGTCAACTGTAGTTCTTTTCCGACCCCAATGGCATTAGATTTTCGAGGTCTAGGGAGTTTCGCATTTTCACGCCCTTCCCTTTCTTTGCCCGATACCGTCACATTTCGAAGTGTCGGACTTCTTCCCTTTGATTAGTGTTAAGAGGATGGTTGCCCAGTTGTACTTCCTCTTCAAACAGTGATCATCACCACTAAAATTATCATGGAAGTTACTGATCACATGGCAAGAAGAAAACAACGGATTACAGCAAGTTTTGGATCGGCGTCACCCGAGCAACCTGCGTGTTAGTTTCGACAGTGGCGTACGTCGCACGCACCGACACAGATAGGTCTTATGGCGACGATGGGATAGGAGAGGCCTAGGAGTTGGAAGGAAGCGGCCGTGGCCTTATTTAAGGTACAGCCCCAGCATTTGCCTGGTGTGAAAATGGGAAACCACGGAAAACCATCTTCAGGGCTGCCGACAGTGGGATTCGAACCCACTATCTCCTGGATGCAAGCTAACAGCTGCGCGCTCCTAACCACAAGGCCAAATCGCCCGGTAAACGGTTAGCAAGCTGGTCTTTGGTCCAAAGGGTCCCGGGAGGATCTGCGATTTTAACTTTCATGAGTTAATTCCCCTGGATCGAAAATGGGTGGTTTGTGCCGTCTTAACCATTAGAATTCATCCTGACCTATCTAGGACTCCAACCTCAAAGACGCGCAGGTAGCAAACAGGCGTCAGCTTGAAAGACCTGCATCACGCCTCTCTGGAGGTCATACGTCATTAACACCATGTGTAGATTGATTAGAACGTCGAGTTACACACGTAGTTATACACTGGATATGCGTTACATGCTGATATAAACGTTCCCACTCTTCAAAGTTACACCGACATTTGCACTCGAGGGCCGATGACCTAGCTGTTAGGCCCCTTTAAACAACAAACATCATTATTATTATTTGCAATAGGCAACAGTGTACAAGTACAGTCGTCAACCCATGCTTTCAAGCTGACAGCCCCTTGGGACTGAACTCTTTCATTCCCTTCATGAATTGAATAGCTCGTTGTTGAAAGGCAATTTTTAAAGTTTTGAGATTTAAAAAAAAAAATATTTTACTGCTCTTGTATCGTAATATGAGACAATCGTTTGTACATGTAAAGTGCACAGACACAGTTATAATAAAGTAAAAATTGTATTGTTCGGTATGTTACTAACACTTTTACTGACAAAATACGTAACTGGATTTAGTTCCTTTCCACATGGAACGAACAGAACCTGCAAGAGAGTAATAACATTTATGTTCCTGGTTATTTCCTTCATTTCTAAATGAACATATGTATATGCAAGCATGAAAATAGAAGGTAAATTAAATGGAATAACTTATTTTCTTCAAACAACACACAGAATTGTTTATTATTTTGTTATGAGGTATGTTTATATACACCCATTATTAATAAAACAGCTGCACTGTAGTCACGGACACGGCCATTCTAGTAATTCATCAAAGAATGCTTTATTCGCCTCACAAGTTGTGACATAACGATGAACCTCCTTGAGATCATCCTTTTTCATTGATTTGATTGGTACTTGTCCTTTCTCATGGGCCTTCATCAACTGATTCATAAGAGGACCCTTTCTTGGCCCAGGCTGAGACAAATGGAATGTGTGATGGACTATGCTCTCAATGAAGGGACGACCAATCGCTCTGCCAGGATGATCTGCAGAATACTGGAACTCTGAAAACGATGCAGGAGCAAGCACCACCTTTGCACTTCTAAGAACGTCCTTCCCTGTTGATTCATCACTTAAGAGTTGTTTTCCTATAATGCTTAGGCCATCACGCATCCACATCAATGATGTCAGTTCCTTCCACCATTTTTATTGTAACATCCTTTTTAGCGTTAGCAATGATTGTACAATATTCTTTTGTAGTGTAGATTCTGTCGCAGCACTTAATTTGTTTCTTGAAAACACCAAAGTCAGGCAGGAAGGAATGACCTGTAACAGGGAAGCAGTGAATAATTTCCTCAAATCGTTTATCTTCGACCAATCCCATGCAGAAACAAGTAAATAAATGATTTGTATTTTGGCCTGGACACGCATCAGAGTACAAGTGAAATCTCTTCGTGCCTGGTTTAATCTCATTGGTGAGATAGTCCAATATGAATGCGCACAATTCATTGGCCCCTTTCTTGGCCTGCCCCTCATGATACATGTATACTTTGGAACTATTGTCTTGGAGGTTGTGTATTGTAAATACATGTACCAATAGCTGCCTTAGGTAGAATATTTCCTGAACAGGTATGAGGTAGAGGTAAATTTTGCATATAGTCAAAGGCAAAACAGATTGTATCATCAGACTGGCAGGATTCCGAGCATGATTTCATAGAAGAATAAAATTTGTGACTTCTGCGCTTGTGAATATTTAGCTCACTTGCTGCTGCTAATTTAACATCTTGTGATAAGTGCAGAGACTTCATTTTGACTTGAAGTTCTTTGCAGATACTGCATACATCTATTTGGAGTCTACTGAATCTGTAGCCAAAGTTATTATTGAAATAATCAACATAAAATGTATATTTTACTTCAAGATTAGGATGTTCCTCACAAAATAAATCATGCAGTTTTTTAAGGTTCAGCCTTGCATCCAAATATTTTACTTCATTACCCCCATAATGAGAAGTTTCGACTGGAAACTTGAGAATGTGGTCCCGAATTTCAGTGCAGATTTCACGATATAGCACGCGTCTTCTTATTGAATCCCCTCTTGTCCACTAGGCTTTTGCCTTTCGCCAACAACTTAGCAATCCTGAATACGTGCTTCTGCGTTACTCCGTGTAAACTAATGAATGCATTCCTACCAGACTCTCCTGATTTCTAAGAACAAAATATGTATATGCTGATTCATGTTCCACTTTTGATCGTTCTCCGTCTTGTTTAACAGCCCTAGGTCTTCGCCGTTTATGGGATGCCATTCAATCCGTCTCTGTAAGTGGATTTCCTGTTCATTTTTGGTTTCATAATCGTAAAAAGCACTAGATATCTGCAGCCTTCCTTCTTGCAATATATTGAAGCAGTGACGCTTGCACCTAAAACAAACAAGTTACCTAGGTAAATTCTTTGTCAGACACCAATTAAGTAATCATAACTTCAGTATCAATAATTGTTCGAATCCCTTTTAAGGAAGTGAAATGGTTGAACAGATAATATTTAAGGTATGTGTACACCCAGAAATTGCCAAAAAGTCTCAATTTTTTCAATTTTGAATTTCACATTATCTGGATTCGTTATTTTATTAGCTTTAATTTGTTGTAAATTACATAACCCTATCGTAACTACTTTTTGAGATATTGACATTTATGTAAAATGCAGCACACTGAGCCACGCCCCCTTTTATGGACACAAGGGTTTATTCTTTGCCTTCTGCTCATGCTGATGATCTGTGACTTTTGTTTTCTTTCTAATTACTGATGTACAATATAAAGGTCACTCCACACTAACCCTGTGCTGCTATCTATGATAATTGCTCTTAATTATTTGACTAAACAGCTGTGAATGTTTTGAGCACCCTTGCATTTTGTAGGCCTACTATTTATATTGATACACTGTACTTTTAGAAAGTTTTCCAGCAATTCTAATTTGTTTATTTTTAATATTGTTGTACATTGTTGTTATAACCATGGGTAACAGAAAAACTAAAAGGAGGCCTGTAAGGAAGATCCATGGAAACCAGTTTACAAACATGAAGAAAGTTGATAGGTTAGAGCAGGACAATACAATTGGATACCCAAAGGTGAAGGCAGTTGGTGTTCCTTCCAAACAGCAGTGGCACATAGCACAATGGATAAATATAAGCCTCAAAATGGACTACCTGGCAATTACTTGAAGCTGTCAAGCCAGTGTACTCCAAGCTGACTGATCCTGCTATGCTGAGGCGTTGTCTCCATGGCAAATGCAAATGCAAATTCAAAATGAAATTTTAATGGCATGATATGGAGGAGATCCCCAAAAGATGGTTATGTAGGACTAAAAACATTGAATTTTTGTGTTATGGATGCTATTTGCCATTATAATTTTGGCCCAAATGTAGAATTGGAAACTATAAAGCGAGTGGGTGTTACTATTGGTAAACATACTCGAGCCAGTGTGGAGTTGACTAAAGCTCTAAAACAGAAAAATTATCACCTACAAAACACCCTAGAGCAGAAAACCAGGAGGAGGTACCTGAGAGGAAGAAGAAAGATGAAGGAAGACCAGAATACTGCATTACACGGGACATCATATGATACAGGAGGTTTCTAAAACTGTGTTAAAACTTTGAGGTGGATTTCTCTGGAATATAATTTTTAATGCCTTCCGTATTTTAAAAAATCATAACATTAGACCTAATTATCGTATTTCACTGAATATTCTTTTAAATAAAAGCCAAAAGCCTACTCCAGGGCACAAACCTCAGATATGTAACTATTGTTGTAAAATATAATTGATTATGTAATTTGTTTATAAACACTCACCAAAACATTTGTATCAACTAAAGTAATAGGACATTAACAGGCACAATTTCATTCTAGGATCATGTCTTTTAGGTTTATGCTCTACCTATAAGTGTTGTGAAGAAAATGCAAAAAACAGGTTTGAGAAATGTCAATTAGTTTGGGAGCTATGATGTTTAAAACAATATCATACATTTTTAAACAAAATAATTTGTTATAAACAAATAATGCAATATTTTTAGTTTATATATATACTGATCTTTCTACTTTTTCTTGCTCATTCCAGCAACCTAAATTCCAAACAGGAAACCTTGTAATTAAAAAAAATAAAATTCTGGGTGTACACATACCTTAAGCAAAAACGATAATTTCCATCATACCTGCAAGGAGGTCCAATAGTTTTCTGAGGAACTGCCTTTCCTGCATAGCTTGTATACGCAGTACCCTTTACCCTTGATCGCTTCACTTTATTCCTGGCATAATTTTCTTCTTTGCATTTATGTTTCTTTCCTGCCATAACTGTGTTGTCCATGATGAAAATATCTTTAAGAACAGAGCAAGAAGATTAATAATATGCTGAACACAACAACCGTGCAGGATATATTGTCAATGACAACATTCAACATCTATGTAAACAAATTAAGCATGTGCACCAATCTTGACATCCGAGACACAGCAGCGCTTTCTGCATAGGTTGGTTGGCGCTGGTAGACATTCAGTGTTGAAACGCACTAACTGCAGGACTAAGTTCCTTTCAACATGGAATAAAACCTGACGGCTTTGGTAATAGCACAAGCGCTGCCAGGACATGGTTCCTTTCAACACCAAAACATGCATCTTGCTTCTTAGATTGCAAAATCGCTGTAAAATGAATTTGTCAAAAATGTGGACTTGGTGCCTTTCAATAATGAACGATTCAATTATTCTATGCCCTACCCACATCGGTTTTTTTGGGAGGAATATCCACCTCTAAAGTCACTGGAATAGGAGGAGAAAATTCCACTATGGTCAGCAAATTCACTGCCAAGCCCAGATCACCAACCGGCACACTACACGTGGAACTGGTAACTAATCTGCAAGCAATGCGGTGTATAGTGCGCAAAACTTTTCTCGACACCTAATGTTCTGCAGGCCTTCAGGCTGAGCAGCAGTCGCTTGGTACAGCATGGTCCTTCAGGCCTGTTGCGCCATGGGGTTTGGTTTAGTTTAAATTTTTACATCTAACTTTACACACAGCCACATTTTTACTTCCATTTAGGCTATCAGTATAGGTTACCTTTTTAATAACTTAAATATTTCCCTCAAATTTTCACAGGGTTTGATGTTAAAAGTTATTTTCAACTTTCAGAAAAATTATAAGATTTATGCGGGTTGAAAAAAAACCTCACTTATGCCATTTTGGTTCTAAAAAACAATCTCAAACTAACTAATTTACTAAATTATTATAGAGGAAAGGAAATGATACATCCAGACCTTTGTTACCTGCTGCAGGACTATAATTTTTGAAAATACTCGCTTAAAGAATATGCACCATCGCAATTCATTAACAGAACGTGCCTCTTTAACGTAAACCATTGAAGTTCATGGTCACAGATCATTCCAACTCATTTCAATGGGCCTTCGCAGATGATTTAATAAGAGGTTGTTTCACTGGCCTGCAAAATAAAGCATTCGTAGGACGAAAGAATCCTTCTTAGCTTCTTGACATCGAAAGTAGTAGGCACTGGGACGAGTAAAAAGCTTTACGCTGCTTTAACATTAGTTTGATAGTTGATCTGGATCAGATAATTAACAGACAAAGCTGTTCGGAAAGATATCACAGTGTGAAATTTTGTTTCTAGCTGTGAAAAGAAGCATTTTTCACGTGCCTTTTCCCCATATTTCTAGGACCTTTATCCCTTTCTTCCCCAACCATGCCCATGGTTACGTCGCGCATTCCTATCTACGAAATGACACTGTAAATTTTGTCACAATTGAAATATAATAATTGCTTTTACACATTTGAAGTCTAAAATCTGCAGTAAATTAAGAAACATTTTATTTTTGGAGAATATTATGTATACCGGCTTTACTACTCACCGGGGATCGTGGATTGAGTATGCTGCTATGTTGTGTGAGAATTTTGACAAAATGCTCTAAATGCAGATCAGTATTGATTGATTGATTAGAGAGTTTGTGCTTTCTTTGGATCCAGCCGACGCTGGTGCAGTTTCCAAGCCACAGCAACTTTTGTTATCGGAAAAATACAAAATTTGCAGAGACAGAACTATATTGTGTCCATAGTAACAAGTACCTGACTGCAGTTATTAAACGATTAGAAGAACAAGGACTGGAAAAGGAAAAAGAATGGGATATCTTTACTTCCGTGAAGGAGCAGTTAGGTGGCGCTGCCAAATAAAATCTTGAGTCTAGTCTTCAGAAGAATCCAGACATTGAGCAATTCACCACATCTGTAGAGTTGCCATTCCAAGTGAATACAAGGTTTGCCCCACTGGTTGCTGTGGATGTCCAAAGAAGCTTCCTAATCTCCTAATGGAAACAGACTTACTTTTAAAAATGTAGAGAAGCTTAATGTCTTGAAGTACAACAGCTTCATGTTTTCTCCTTATTTTGATGGGTGATAATTTGATGTACTTGTTTGCAATTCAATAAACTAGAATAGAGGAAAGAGAAATTGTTGAATTAGTCGAATAAACAAGCACCTTTCTGTCCCTTTTTGCCTTATTTGAGTACATTTTCCCTTCCTTCTTTTTTTCCATCTGGAATTTGCACCTAAAAATCCCTACCCTGATCATAAGATTTCAAAGCACAAGATGACTTGAACATACTAAACATGAGCTAAACAGAGGGTTGAATTGAATACTGGTGAAAATGGTTGAAGAGAAAACCTGAAGCTATACAACAAAAGAAAATCTGTAGACATCCAACCATAGGGATTAAAACTGAAAAAATGATGAGCATTCACATTATCTAACATGAAAACATTTTGCAATGGCTTGAGGTCCTGGTTACTGTGTAACAACACGAGTATGTAGGACCTATGTATACATTTTATTCACCTACAACCAACTGCTAAAAGGGGAGAGAACTTGAAAAAACTATTCCTACAAGTTATCTCCTGGATATGACTCTTTCAATAACAAGAAGTACGAAAGAGAGTTCTCCTTTCCTGGCTTTTTCCCAATCATCCGAGGTCGGCATTAATGTAGATTATGCCTCGATTTACGGCAGGATACCCTTCCTGATGCCAACCCTTTGTGAAGGGATATATTCACTATTGTTTCTGTGGTGGTTGGTAGTGTGGTTACAAAACACCCAGTCCCCAATTTAAATACTCGGCCCAGCTGCGAATCGAACCTTCTGCTGAGGAGCAGAGCGAGAGGTAGGAAACAGTAGGCGTACATCGGTCTATTCTCTGGACACGATAATAGGGCTGCACAATTATTACCGGGCCGACGGATGGATTCAATCAGAAGTAGGATGTATACAAAGGCAAACCGAGATAGAAGTGGGGATAACAACCGGTAATCCAACAATGGAACCTCTTACAGAAAACACATCAGAGAAAGAACGGCAGCACCTATACGAGGGATCTACAACATTAAAAAACCCCACCATGATCTCGCTAGAAACAACAATGCTTCTCTTCCACAGTAAAATTCTTCCTACTCTCACCTATGGTATTCATCTCATCTGGGACCACCTATGACCGACTTAGAAACCCTAGAAAGAGTAAAAGCCAGATTCCTGAAAAGAATACTGGGGATAGCAAAAACAGCACCATCAAGACTAGCGTATATGCTTGCAAAAGAACGTCTTTTCATAGGTTTGAGGTACATCCTACAGCTACCATCTACACCACAAGCAGAAGAAGTCCTTAGGAAAAGAAAACAAAAACAAGAAGAAATATGGCCGGAATTTTTCACAACAGAGGCCATGCTAGACCGAAGATGGAGTGGACCAAACCAGGTTTTGCAAAGTGCCATCACAAGACTATCTGTACATGGATTTCATCATAAATTGTACATGAAAACATACTTCCATGACCCAAGTGAAGATTGCTTATGCAAACTATGCACCAAAGTGTGTGAGCGATATCAATTTACAATTTGTACAAAGAGACAAGACTCTACAGGAATACAGCAAAAAAATAATGTATTTTGTATCTATTTGATCAGTGTATACTAATTTTATGCACGTTTGTGTGCTCTTTCCTTAATAATGCTAGTTTCTTCCAAAATAAATAGTCAATATGGAACATAGGATGATGATAAACAAATTTCCAAACTCAATAGGAGAAAATGCCTGAATGGAGCGTAGAAAAAGCCAGTATCAATACTGAAGATCTCTCATTCACGAGGGGAGTATGACCCTCAATTATTCCCCCTCACCTCTGAATCAATCCCTTGTGCTGACAGTGCATGCATAAATGGGCAAACCAAACCAATGATAATCGAAGGCAATACAACAGGGCCAGGCTGGGTGGGTCAGACGGTTCAGGCACTGGCCTTCTGTGCCCAAGTTGGCAGGTTCGATCCTAGCACAGACCGGCGATATTTGAAGGTAATGAAATATGTCAGCCGCGTGTCAGTAGATTTACTGGCACGTAAAAGAACTTCTGCGGGACTTAATTTCGGCACCTCGGCGTCTCCAAAACCGTAAAAGTAGTTAGTGGGACGTAAAGCCAATAACATTATTATTATTATTATTATTATTATTATTATTATTATAACAGGAATGAAACGGTACTATACAGATAAGGTGTTCTGAGTAGTGGTGGTGGTTGTTGTTATTGTTTTAACCATCCAACCATCTATCAACATTGGAAAACTGAAAGGGTCCCACACTTCGAAAAGTGAAGGCATCGGCGAAAGAAAGATAAGTGCCTCGAAGGGCATGAAAATTAACGACTCCCTAGACCTCCAAACCCACTACCGTCGGTGTCGAAAAAGAACAAGAGTTGACCAATGGAGGTCGGATAGGAAAGATGATGAGGAACATGGTACAAATGGAAAATAGGCTACTAGACTCAGCTAGGGGAACCGTCGTCGCCAACCTACGCTGGTCACCCTTTTGGTCGCCTCTTACGACAGGCGGATGTTAATTCTACCGCCCCCACCGACAGGGGGCTGAGAAAGTGTGGATGTATTTTATTTTGGATATCAACCCAACCCTATTAAGCAAAGCTATAAAAATGTAACTGCACGGTTATTTGGAATGGCAAACAGCATTTCACCAATATCGTGCAATACTGCAGACAAGGGCTGAAAGAACTACAAATTCTACTTCATCGTTCCCTTACGAAACTAAACAATAGTTACATTAGAAAGAAAAGGCAGCGCGCAAATCACACATAACCAGCGGTAGTGAAGAAAAAAAAAAAAGAGTTTTACACAGTTTCCAACAATGGACGTAAGTTATTATGACCGAACTTAATCATGATATGTCTAACAAAGGGTTTGAATAACTCTAAATACAAATGCTTCTAGTGCCCCATTTGAACAGTTAAAACGTGAAACCAATTCTACAGTGAACAAGTTATCCAGCTAAGTGTCAGGAATAAACGGACTATCGAATGTTCAATATGATATCATAAAAACAGCACCGCCACCACCTGTGTAACCAACTTTTGAAACATGTTGGAATTTCACTGTACAGATACAGCACTACAGATGTAGCCAATTCTTTGTATAATCTAACGTCAATTACAGGAATAAATCAAACGCACACACACAAATAACAGACAAAAAATTCAGCCTACCTTTCTTGGGGAGCCCCCTTCCAAAACCATTCCTTGGCTTCCTGCTGTTCTTGAGATAACGATTAGTCGGGAGAACAGTGGCACCATTTGGAACAACCTCCTTGCTCAACTGCTTAATGAGTCTCTTTGCCTTTCTCTTAATTCTATGATCAACAGAAATACTGTCCACAGTCTTAATTCCATCGACACCGGCAATATCAGAAACTGCACCATTAATATCGCCATTTTGAACATCGTCCGGCACATCGACATCTATGTCGTGGCCATTGACAAGCTCCTGCTCCATCATTTTAAACGAAAGTCAACAGAAAATCTAGCTTACGAGTAAAGTCAAGTCACACACTAATACTTAAAAAGATGTACACAGGTAAATCCCATATATCAATGCCGAAAGGCAAAATATATACCCGATGAAGCACGTCAATACTCGACACAAATACCGTTCACAACCACTTATAACAACGTCTACCAGCGCTCTATGCTCCGACCTCGGAAATTGTTTTGTTTGGAAAGCACATGTGACTGCTGCGCTTGCGTACTAGCACACCACAACCCAAGCTTGTAAACAAATCCATCCTCGGCTACTGGGAGAAGCAGGGAGATGGTGGGAGGAAGCGAATGAGGAGGTGGAGTAGTTCTGTTGGACGACCGGATGGAGAAGTGTAAATAAAGAAAGAAAATTTTATATCAGGCTAGCCCTGCCATGTCCTGACTAGGCCATCATGGGATTAATCAACAACCACAATGAGACGGAAGTTTCGTTTAGAGCGACCAGCTCATCCCGTATTTCTAAAATAATACTGGTTGGCGGCGGTTGCGCCCCCCCGGCCGGAGGTCGCCCATCACTTTGTGGAGAAAAAAAGCAGTTTTATTCCATTTTAGCCACCTGACTTTTTTTAAGTTTCGGCAGACTAAAGAACCTAACAGTTATTTAAAAAAATCGCCTAAAAGTAAGAATAATAATAAAGCAATCAGTACAATCCCTACGGTATTGTTTTTTTCAGCTACGGTAATTCCTTCCTTCCTTTAAATTTTAATTTTTTTAATTATTAAGACAAATACTTAGCAGAAATATGCATAAAATATCGTACGTTGCGGCTAACCAATTCATACAATGCCACAGCAAATGTTGGAGACTCGCGCAGCAGCGTGTAGCATGTGCTGTGAGAAGAGTAGCAGGGGTACATTTTTTTTGGCAAGATCATGGGCACTGTGGTATGATTCACACGCTTGTCGCGCGCATTCGTCTGGTAGTCTCGTTAATGCTTGTTTGTTTCTTCGTGTGTAGTCAAATAATAAATTACATTTTAATTGTATAATCACGCCGTACTTCTATTTTATTGTAATACATGAGTACCTAATTACTGTTCCTTTAGTGAAGGTTTAATTGTATAGCACCCACTGTTATTACCGCCAAAGAGAGATTACCGCACTAAAGTTGGTAGACCGAACCTTTACTTCTCTATGGAATTTGCTCAGGGAGCATTAAAGAACTTACCAGTTTGTAGCTTTTTTATCTTTTCAATTTTGATGTTGTGCTCCTCCCCAATCCTCGCCGCTAAAGCTCTCAGACGCGGGTGCATACTGCCTTCTATAAATTTTTGTACCTCCCACCACTAACACTCAATCGCCGCTACTGGTTGGCGAATTCGATCCCGGCTCAGTCCGGTGGTATTTGAAGGTGCTCAAATACATCAGCCTCGTGTCGCTAGATTTATTGGCACGTCTCGGCGTCTCCGAAAACCGTAAAAGTAATTTGCGGGACATAAACCAGTGTAATTATTATTATTATTATTATTATTATTATTATTATTACTGCTCATTGCTAATGATGTTTAACTTCGGATCTGTCATGGTACTAAATCCAATATGTTACTCATTGTATAGTTTACTTGGTTAGGTACAGTCCCCTGCATGTTGTACGGTGCGGAGTCGAATTTTAGTACAGTTGCATTAGCATTCAAGATTGCTTGAATGTTTAAGACTTGTGTCGAAACTTTCACAAACACGTTAAACAGCGTAATTTCTGAGCAAAATTCCAGCACTCCGGCACTTCAGCATTAAATACATAGCATTACCATATATACAACCAGATCCGATGTTTTAACTTCATTACCCAGTCGTTCTCAACTTGGGAGCGTGTGTTTGGCGACCACAGCTCTCCTAGCTGAGTGTGGCATTGCTACAACTTATTTCTGCCAGCCTCTTCATTTTCATCTCTCCTATCTTGCCACGAATTATTTGTGCCGGACTCTCCGCTTTCATTTCTCCTATCTGACCTCCCTTGGTCTACTCTTGTTCACTTGTACTGGGTTCACGAGGCCCAGGGTGTCTTTCATTTTCACGCCCTTCGTGGCCCTTCCCTTTTTTTTTGCCGATGCCTTCATTCTTCGAAAAGTCAGACCTCTTCCATTTCTCCTCTGATTTACATTACAAAAGCATGGCTGGGTGTCCAACTGTACTGCAAACACTGCCACCATTCATTGGCCTTCATTTAGATCAAGTACCGTACAACGTGTTACAGTTACAGACCACAGCCACTTTAAATTGTAGCTGGCAGTATATTACCTGAATAATTTCAGGTGGCAGTGGGTGGCTCTGAGATAATTCCCCTTAGTTTTCGTCTGGTCGCATCCCTTAAATACTATAGGAGCTGACTAGCCGAGGCGATTAAGGCGTTTTCGGTTCACCGGGAAGGACATGGGTTTGATTTCCCAAAAAATAACTTCAGCAGCTTTCATAGTCACAGACATAAATGAGACTGAGACTTCATGGGGAGCTACATTTTGGTTGAAACAGTCAACGATATCCACGAGAGAATTGGTATCATTCAAGAATCAGTCGAAAGATAAGTACTGACTTGATTTACTAGCCCACCACAGAACACCAACCACTGAGCACAGAATATATATTATTCTGTGCTCGGTGACACCAATTGGCCCACACGGCGCAGTGTAGCTATCTGGTGAGTATGTAATTGATCACAGCCATCTACATGCGTTGCTCTAGCTAGGTGCCTAGTGTAGATCTAGTTGGTCGTGAATTGATAGTTCAGTCCAACAATACCGAATAAGACAAAAATGTCCGATGTTGAGCGTAAGAGAGCGCCTGAACACAACGACACTAAGAAAGCGAGATAGCCGAGCACCACGAACATTATGTCTAGGTTTAACTTACTACTCCCGTCTAGCCTATGAAGATAGAAATTGTTTCTTTACGTCGCACCAACATAGATACGTCTAATGGCGACGATGGGATAGGAAAGGCTAAGGAGTGGGAAGGAAGTGGCCGTGGCTTTAATTAAGGGACAGCCTCAGCATTTGCCTGGTATGAAAATGGGAAACCATGAAAAACCATCTTCAGGGCTACCGACAGTAGGGCTCGAACCCACTATCTCCCAGATGCAAGCTCACTATTCCGTGCCCCTAACCACATGACCAACTCGCCAGGTCCCTATGAAGATGATGATAATAATAATTGCTTTACGTCTCACTAACTACTTTTTCGGTCTTCGGAGCCGCAAAGGTGCCAGAATTTAGTCTCGCAGTTCTTCTTTTACGCGCCAGTAAATTTACCGAAACGAGGCTGATCTGAGCATCTTCAAATACCACCCGACTGAGCCAGAATCGAACCCGCCAAGTTGGGGTCAGAAAGCCAGCTCCTCAACTGTCTGAGCCACTCAGCCCGGCATGAAGATTGATACCGTATGCCCAAAAACATACAAGATGTAATCGAGTCGCTATAGACTGGAAATAGTGTGATTTCACAACATTTGAAACAGGAGAGTCTCTTCATCAAATTCTAAAGGGTTTCTTGTCACTGCAGCCGTAATTCTCTGTCGTGAGCTAGTCTTTTCAGCTCGCCACAGTGGCGGCCGGCTCAAAAGGGCACAGGGTCAAGTGCCCTTCCAATAAACATCAATATTTTAATTTTTCCTTCTAGATATTACACACAGGCTTTTAAGCGCATAAGCAAGGTCACTAGTACTTCAAAACTGCGAAATGTAGCTTCAGGACAGAGCGTAAAATAGTACTTATCTCCCAAACACAACCCACATGTGACCACAGAGCAAACGTTTACAGTACATGTTCTCCAAACGTAGCTGTTGGCTATATTTCTTGAAGAGGCCTGCTGTAATTATAGCGTATCGACCACAAGCAAACTGTGACCGAAAAGGGTAGCAGGGAGTTCTCTGGGAAAAAGAAAGCTACACAGCTTATTTACTAGCATTTCTGAATGCGGTATTATTGGAAATAATACGGAACATTCCTAGGAAGTGCAATAGAAACTGAGAGGTAATATTAAAGAAGCTTTTTTTTTTTTGCAAGTTGCTTTACGTCGCACCGACACAGATAGGTCTTGTGGAGATGATGAGAGGTAAAAAAGCGTTGGCTATGATCGAGATATTTGCTAAAGAAAGAAGGGTGGATCTGACATAAGCATTAATGATAAGGTCAGCCTTGGTGAGTTCTGACCTAGTCTTTTAAAATTTATACTTGCATGTGTATTTTAGACTTATATTATCAGTGCCTGTATTTAAATCATAACGTGACCCTCCCATATGAAACTTCACGAGCCGCCACTGCTGCTCGGAGTAAGATCCTGTAGAGTAAGTTGCTAAGAAACATTCTCTCTTTGTCGACCTCTTCCTCTCTCTCCTCAAAGATGTTGTAGAGGAAGTGGCTGCATTGTAGCCTACGATGTGACCAATGAACTGTATCTTCTTTTTCTCTTTTTTTCTTTTTTTCTTTTTTTTTTTTTCGATTTCACTATTCTTTCTACTTCTTCTTGCAACAGTACTTCATTACTGCTTTTCTTTTCTGTGCAGCTCGTATGGTTATATGGTTCATTCTCTTCCATACCTATATTTATACTGTTTCTCTAGATTGTTCATTATCCAGCTTTCAATCCCGTAGAGAAGCACGCTCAAAACAAATGTTTTCGAAGACCATTCTATACCGTACTTAATTGGTCAGCAAATCATTGTTATTAAGGATAACTTTCTTAGCCATTAGACCATCCTTCTTTTAACTTCTGATATTCACATTCTGTGCAATAAGACTTCCAATAGGAAAACTGGTTTACTTGCTTAATTTTTTTCTTTGCCTATTCTTAACCGCCCAGGTGACACAGCCCCCACCTGACTTACTTCATACACTGAGAAGGCTCTCCAGCAGAATAGCAACATCCAGTAGAAACATGACAGATATACATACTTCCAGAGGCAGTGGGCTCTCGAGAGCACATTAGCACTTGAACACCCAGTTATCATGCATATTCACGCATTCATGCATAATTTAAAATCTTTTCCTTTGTTTCCACCTATTTTGGTGAGGGAGGCAACAACTGCTGTGTATGGGAAACTGCGTGTTACTGTAGTGATAATATCATGTGGCTATTGCTAGCCTGGTGCAGACCTTGTAAGGCAGAACCTCTGGTGAGTGAGGCAACAATTGCCATGTATGGGAAACTGTGTGTTACTGTAGTGATAATAATATCATGTGGCTATTGCTAGCCTGGTGCATCCCTTGTAAGGCAGAACCTCTGGCGAGAGAGTCAACATCTGCTGTGTATGGGAAACTGAGTGTTACTGGAGTGATAACAATATTGTGTGGCTATTGCTAGCCTGGTGCAGATCTTGTAAGGCAAAACCTCTGGTGAGGGAGGCAACAACTGCTGTGTCTGGGAAACTGCATGTTACTCTAGTGATAATAATATAATGTGGCTATTACTAGCCTGGTGCATCCCTTGTAAGGCAGAACCTCTGGTGAGGGAGGTAACAATTGCCGTGTACGGAAAACTGCGTGTTACTGTAATGTTAATAATATCATGTGGCTATTACTAGCCTGATGCATCCCTTGTAAGGTAGAACCTCTGGCGAGGGAGGCAACATCTGCTGTGTATGGGAAACTACGTGTTACTGGAGTGATAACAATATTGTGTGGCTATTGCTAGCCTGGCGCAGATCTTGTAAGGTAGAACCTCTGGTGAGGGAGGCAACAACTGCTGTGTCTGGGAAACTGCGTGTTACTCTAGTGATAATAATATCATGTGGCTATTGCTAGCCTGGTGCAGACCTTGTAAGGCAGAACCTCTGGCGAGGGAGGCAACAATGGCCGTGTACGGAAAACTGCATGTTACTGTAGTGACAATAATATCGCGTGGCTATTGCTAGCCTGGTGCAGACCTTGTAAGACAGAAACTCTGGTGAGGGCGGCAACATCAGCTGTGTATGGGAAACTGCGTATTACTGTAGTGATAGGTAATAATATTGTTTAGCTATTGCTAGCCTGGTGCAGACCTTGTAAGGCAGACCCTCTGGTGAGGAAGGCAACATCAGCCGTGTATGGGAAACTGCATGTTACTGTACTGATAATAATATCATGTGGCTATTGCTAGCCTGGTGCAGACCTTGTAAGGCAGAACCTCTGGTGAGGGAGCAACAATTGCTGTGTACGGGATACTGCGTGTTACTGTAGTGATAATAATATTGTGTGGCTATTGCTAGCCTGGTGCAGCCTTTGTAAGGCAGAACTTCTGGTGAGGAAGCAACAACTGCTGTGTATGGGAAACTGTGTGTTACTGTAGTGATAATAATATCATGTGGCTATTGCTAGCCTGGTGCATCCCCTGTAAGGCAGAACCTCTGGCGAGAGAGTCAACATCTGCTGTGTATGGGAAACTGCGTGTTATTGGAGTGATAATAATATTGTGTGGCTATTGCTAGCCAATTATCGCCCTTGTAAGGCAGAACCTCTGGCGAGAGAGTCAACATCTGCTGTGTATGGGAAACTGCGTGTTACTGGAGTGATAACAATATTGTGTGGCTATTGCTAGCCAATTGTCGCCCTTGTAAGGCAGAACCTCTGGCGAGAGAGTCAACATCTGCTGTGTATGGGAAACTGCGTGTTACTGGAGTGATAACAATATTGTGTGGCTATTGCTAGCCAATTGTCGCCCTTGTAAGGCAGAACCTCTGGCGAGAGAGGCAACATCTGCTGTGTATGGGAAACTGCGTGTTACTGGAGTGATAATAATACTGTGTGGCTATTGCTAGCCAATTGTCGCCCTTGTAAGGCAGAACTTCTGGTGAGGGAGGCAACAACTGCTGTGTATGGGAAACAGGATGCTACTATAGTGATAATAATATCATGTGGCTATTGCTAGCCTGGTGCAGCCCTTGTACCGCAGAACCTCTGGCGAGGGAGGTAACAATTGCCGTGTACGGAAAACTGCGTGTTACTGTAATGTTAATAATATCATGTGGTTATTGCTAGCCTGGTGCATCCCTTGTAAGGCAGAACCTCTGTTGAGAGAGGGAACATCTGCTGTGTATGGGAAACTGCGTGTTACTGGAGTGATAATAATATTGTGTGGCTATTGCTAGCCTGGTGCAGCCCTTGTACCGCAGAACCTCTGGCGAGGGAGGTAACAATTGCCGTGTACGGAAAACTGCGTGTTACTGTAATGTTAATAATATCATGTGGTTATTGCTAGCCTGGTGCATTTCTTATAAGGCAGAACCTCTGGTGAGAGAGGCAACATCTGCTGTGTATGGGAAACTGTGTGTTACTGGAGTGATAATAATATTGTGTGGCTATTGCTAGCCAATTGTCGCCCTTGTAAGGCAGAACCTCTGGCGAGAGAGGCAACATCTGCTGTGTATGGGAAACTGTGTGTTACTGGAGTGATAATAATATTGTGTGGCTATTGCTAGCCCGGTACAGACCTTGTAAGGCAGAACCCCTGGTGAGGGAGGCAGCATCTGCTGTGTATGGGAAACTGCGTGTTACTGTAGTGATAATAATATTGTTTAGCTATTGTTAGCCTGGTGCAGACCTTGTAAGGCAGAACCTCTGGTGAGGGAGGCAGCATCTGCTGTGTATGGGAAACTGCATGTTACTGTAGTGATAATAATATTGTTTAGCTATTGCTAGCCTGGTGCAGACCTTGTAAGGCAGAACCTCTGGTGAGGGAGGCAACATCTGCTGTGTACGGGAAACTGCGTGTTACTGGAGTGATAATAATATCATTTAGCTATTGCTAGCCTGGTACAGACCTTGTAAGGCAGAACCTCTGGTGAGGGAGGCAACATCTGCTGTGTACGGGAAACTGCGTGTTACTGGAGTGATAATAATATCGTTTAGCTATTGCTAGCCTGGTGCAGACCTTGAAAGGCAGAATCTCTCGCGAGGGTAGGCAACATCTGCCGTGAATGGGAAACGCGTGTTATCATCATCATCAACGTCCCACTCCAGTCGCCTAGGTATGGTTAACAAGCCTCCTCCACTCCTTTCTGTCCTTCCACTTTTCCTGCTCCATTATTTCCACCACATCCAATCCAGCTTCACTAATGTCCTTCCAAATCTGATCCATCCACCTTCTTCTCGGTCTTACAAATGGTCTCTTTCCCTTAACTTTTTTTTCCAATTGCCTTCTTGGTAGCCGTTCTTTTCCCATTCTTTTTAAATGTACAAACCATCTCAGTCTCGCTTTCTGTATGTTCTGTACTAATGGTTCTATATTTAGCTCTTCTCTGATTTTAATATTTTGAATTCTTTTTTTTTCTTGTCTTTATAACTGATGTTCTTAAAAATTTCATTTCTACTGCTTGAATCTTACTATCTTGTCTCTTATTAGTTACCAGTGTTACTGTAGTGATAATAATATTGTGTGGCTATTGCTAGCCTGTTGCAGCCCTTCTAAGGCAGAACCTCTCGTGAGGGTAGGCAACATCTGCCATGTATGGGAAGCTGCATGTTATTGTAGTGATAATTTGAAAACTATCTGGCGTAATGCATTTAGTATGGTGCTGGCTTTCCGTCCTCAAGATTGCCTCAATTCCTGATGTGGGCTGTTGGTCTTTAAAATCAAACAAACACACCCCATGACACTACAGTCCTAATGGACCATGGCCTACCATGCACCTGCTGCTCAGCCTGAAGGCTTGCAGATTACGAGCTGCACCTGGTCAGCACAACAATTCCACTTGGCCATTATTCGTGGCTTTGTAGACCGGGGCCGCTATCTGACATCTCCTTGGTAATTCTTGTGCAGGCTGAGTAGACCTCAAAACACCCCTCAGATCTAGATAAAAATCCTTCCCTTGGCCAAGAATCTAACTCGGGACCTCGCGGTGAGAACAGGCATGCTACTCCTAAAAAGTGGGGCCGGCCAGTTGGTCTTTAAGTGTGCTTAATCGCGAGACCTGAGTCAATAAATTTACAGGTACGGTCAGTGACAGCTTGTGGTCTATTCAAACGGGTGTGCAACATTTCTCTCTTTAATCTCAGATTCCTTTCAAATATAAAAACACACACAGAAGTAGAAAAGCAGACCTACCCTTTTTGTTAACACTCCCCATCTAATGGTTTAGACCACTTGGCGATGAATTAAGTCCATCCTCGGTCTTTTTTGCTGACAAATTTATCTGTTGTCGGAAACAAAGGAGACGAGCATGTGGGCAAGTAGCACGGCAGTAAAGGCTCCACACTGCAAGACATCTTTCGCTCAATTGGCCTGATCTAGCATGTGCCAGTCGTACCTGACTGGGGTTGTGTGAGTAATCCAGCTCTCCAGAAAGTGCTGCACTCTGAAGTTGCCTAGTAGTGGTGTAAATTCTTCAGACTGTGTAGAGGATTCCTACACCACCCACTGCAATTTGCAAAAGTGCATGCACACAACTTTTCACAATTCATAGCCTTGTCTCCAAATGCCCTTTACGAGACTGCCTTCCTCTCCCCTAGCAGTTTTGGTTCCACAAACTCACAGGACCGTTCGCGTGATCCTGATATTGCAATTCTGCCAGGAAACTATGCTTGTGACAGGTGACAATAGTGGGAGAGCATGTGCAAATTGAAAACATAGTATGTCATCATCACCATCATCATCATTTCCCCTTATCCACTCCTGCTGGGTTGAGGTATTTATGGCACTTCACCATCTTCCTCTTTCCTTCCACCATTCCACTTCCACAAACTTGTCCCACTCTAAATTTCGTCTTCTTATGCCGCTCTTCACTGATTACATAATAATAATAATAATAATAATAATAATAATAATAATAATAATAATAATAATAATAATAATCGTATGGCCTCAGCTACCGTGTACAGACATTTCAATTTGACACCATCTTGGGTGTCTGCTCATCAATTTCGACGTTCCGTTTTACTCTAGGCCCACTAGATGTCAGACCAAGTAAACCGAAACTCTCTTGGCCATCTATGGCTGAGATTTAATGAATTTTGTCGGGTAAACACCAAATGTGTCACCGGAGATCTTTTACATGATGTAGATGTTGATTCCCATAGGGAATCAGAAATAATTTTTCCGAATGAGTAAATTTATAATACCAATATAAATGGTCCGTTATTGGACATTATAAATTTTCCAGCTAACTCATTCCTAGTTGCCAGCGTTTCGCCCCCGTGTGCTAGGCTGGGCTCATCAGTTGGTACCTAGCACACCCACCAAGATGCTGGATAGTGCATACCGTGGAGGCCACTGCGTAGGCTAATTGTAGCCACCGGCAGTGCCAATGCACTATGAGAGACATTGTCTCATTATCAAAAATTGATGCCTGCTTGGCATTGATCTTTTACATGCCGACATCGTACGACATGGAGTGTGGATTGGACTTTTTTTCCGCCCTTCAAAAATCCGACTACCTCTGCCGGGTTCGAACCCGCTATCTTGGGATCCGGAGGCCGACACTCTACCACTGATCCACCTTATAGATATGATATAGGCTTTTGGGCTTATGCCGTGTCAAAAAAATAAGGTGAAATTCTTTACGTTTCGCAGAAGAAAATCTCGACTGTCCACGAGAAAGGCTTCTTAAACAATGAGCTTTGAATTCTTGAATTCAAAGCTATATCATGTCTATAAGTACAGACCGTGAAAGCATCAATGGCAACATTAATCCGCCTTGTTCTAGGTCTCTCCTGCCCTTGCACTTTACCTCCAGCTTTCCGAGTACCAATACTGTATATAAACTATTATTACAATTATTACACTCCCAAAGGCAATTTATACCTACTGCCAGGTGTTATTCTAGGCTGCTTGACTAGAGTACAGACACTACAAGTTTCCCTCTTCTGCCACTGATGTCCACCTTCTCTGCCATTGATGCCGTTGGGGTCTTCACCCATACCCTGGGCCCTCCATATTTGTGACCCCTGGACAGAGGGTGTCCCAGTATTTTAAAGACCCCAGGAACTCGGCTGCCTGTTGGTCCGCGAGTTGTATTGGGTATTTCAACCAGCCCTACTGAATTGTAGGGTCGCCCTATCCACCACCCGGGGACGCATCCTGTAGGGGCTAGCATAGTGTGTATGTTAACCAATTCGGGTGTGCACTTGCATGTATGCGACCAGCCAGGAGTTGTCACTGAATAAGCTACCTAAAAACCGTTAGTCACAGAAAAGTTCAGGACTTCCTAGTCACTCATAATCTACAATTGGTGTTTAAACATATTATTATTCAGATATGAAAGTAGTGAGAATGATTGGTTTAAACAAGTTAGAACAATGGCAACAATGCCCAAATTGGCACACCTAGGCGAAACAATGGCAACCAGAATAAGTTAGCTGGAAAATTTATAATTTCATATTTATTGGAATTATGCATTCTCTGATTTGGGGCAAATATTTCAGGTTCCCTATGGGGATCAAGATTTACATCACAATAAAAATACAAACATTTTATAATTAATAATTTTGTGTGGCTATTTCTAGCCAGGTGCAGCCCTTGTAAGGCAGACCCTCTGTTGAGGGTGGGCAGCATCTACCATGTGTAGGTAACTGTATGTTATTGTGGTGGAGGATAGTGTTATGTGTGGTGTGTGAGTTGCAGGGATGTTGGGGACAGAACAAACACCCAGTCCCTGAGCCAAGGTAATTAACCATTCAAGGTAAAAATCTCCGAAACGGCCGGGAATCGAACCTAGGGGCCCTCTGAACCAAAGAGCATTGCGCTGACCATTCAGCCAAGGAGCCGGACACATCTTATAATGAAGATCGATATAACGACAAGCCTGTATGAAATGATATACACTTATTTTCGGATTGTAAATTACTTTTCATTGCAGCAATGAAGCAATTTCAGAAATACCCTGATGTAACAATGTGTTTACAATTTAATTTACGTTGCACCAACATAGATACGTCTTAGGGCAACAATGGGATAGGAAAGGGCTAGGAGTGGGAAGGAAATTTTTGTGGCCTTAATACACAGAAAACCATCGTCAGGGCTGCCGACAGTGGAGTTTGATGCCACTACCTCCTGAATGCAAGCTGATGGCTCCGTGACCCAAGCCGCACAGCCACTTACTCGCTTAACAATATGCACTGTATCTTGACCTTAAATCGTTCTTAGAAAGCAAGAAGTTGGTCCAATTGGATGATTGCAGGTAAGGTTAATGATCTGATGATGAAAATTTCTATGAATCAATGAAAGTGGGTGAAATACATAACTTTTTGAAACTGGCCCGTCCTACCACTTATTTTCTTGTTTGTGGAAGTAATAAAGGTTGGGTCTCTGTTCAGTGTAAGTCAATTAAGTCTGGAAACAAAATTAGCAGTGTTAGCAGATTTGAATGATGGAATGAAACAGCAGCTGGAAACAATTTTCACAACATACATTGGAAACTATAAGAAAAAGGAATGAAACTGAGGAAAATGGAGTGGAAAACAGGACCCTATGTGAAAGTGGTTGAAGATGGCAGTTTCAGGTGATGTGAATAGTGTTACAAAAAAATAGTTTAGTGGAATGAGTACTCAAAAATGTTCATAAAACTGGTTGTGTGATTTCCAAAAACCTTTATTTTGACAAACTACTTGATGATACAAACTTTCAAGCTAACAAGCTAACAATGCTTCAAGTGATGGCTAAGGAAGAGAATTCTACTTCCATTAGTGATTTTTTGTTCCCTCAATGTAACAGTAATACCTGCTCAAGTCTACAAATATTGTTATATGGAGATTTGATTGTAGTAGTTCCTCTGGAGATAGGAAACTGAAGTATTTAAGATATGAAGGGTTTTATCAAACAGTCACAAGTGACGCCACACTTCGAGCAATTTTAAATTTCATTAAAGGCTTTGTTGCTTTGCCACAGCTGCAGCTGTCTACTTATCATTATGTGACAACTGGTTACAAGTTTAGATATTATAATCCAACGTTGTTATCTGCTAGATATCCTGCTTGTCCCACAAATAACCTGAACACACTATCACAAGGCACCAGAAAATGACAGGAGTGAAAAAAACTTTTGTTTCATTCCCAAGAAAATGAAGATTTAGTTTATGTTCATGTTACGTTATTACAGTAACGAAATAGTATTCTGGCTCAGACTCTACTCGAGAAGCCGTATACTTTAAATTACTAGACACAAATACAGTAGAGACAATATGCGACACTGAGCGAAATATCGAGGGACAGCTATTGGAGCTCTCTCTAGCAAGTAGATCTGAAAACTACTGATTCCGTCATAAGAGCACGTGTATTTTTGTGTGAAGTTTTTGGTGTTATTTATGCGTTTTCAGTGAGTTGACATAATTAAATAGTAGCGTGTGTCATTCCTTGATATCTCCTCTCAACATGAGGGGAAAGGTATGTGCTGTGTTTGGCTGCAGTAACTATGAAGTAGAGAAGAATGCGTGGTCGTTCTTCAGGTTCCCTCATGACAAGAAAATGTAAGTAATATTGTGTTTGCATATATATTCTTCCAGTGACAGAGATTTTTATAGTACTTCATAATCTTCTGACCTGCTCAACCCATATTTTAACTGGCTTAAAATGTAATACGCATATTGTTTGTATAGTGCAGCAGTTAACCTGCAATACCGAGGTGGTGTTGTAGGTGTGATCTGTGGGTTTTGAAATGTCACAGAAGTGATTTGGATAAGGTGTACAAGAAAGAAGGGACATTACGCTTATATAAGAATTATAAGATCTGTTCAGATCATTTCCAGCGACTTTAAAAATCCTCGACTATACAGCCAAGGGTATGTTACATTTTTACTCTAATTGTACGTAAATATTCCTCAAAGCATCACTATCGACAACATTTTCATACTTTTCTTTCTTTTATCCCTCTTCTCAGATTAAAGCCGGGATTGTATAGATTTTCTTTCTGTCAGTAGGCTTCATGTTAGGAAAACTGTCCAGCTATTAAATGTTCATTCATTGCATCATATGTGTAAGGAATGTGCCGATATTTTTATTGTCAAGTGTCTTAATGTGATGATACAATGTTTTTAAATGAGAAAAAAGACAAATCCAACCGTAAGAGTTCAGGCAGGAATGCTAAAGCTAAAAAAGTAATGCATAAATGAAAGATCAAGCCATTTCACAGCAGTCCATTTCACTTCTTGTTTATATGTCTAATTTCAGTCTTTGAATAATAACCTTTTAAATAATTCTTCATTCATTTATCCAGAATTGCTTTAGTGATGCTTTGAGGAATATTTACGTACAATTAGAGTAAAAATGTAACATACCCTTGGCTGTATAGTCGAGGATTTTTAGCAAGTTAATATCTCAATAACACTTTATTTCTAGACGTAATTTATTTATCCATTTCCGTATGTACATTTCCATTGATATTTGAATTTAGCGCGATTTTTTTCAGGTCAGGTCACTAGGAGCGCCACCGTTGAATTGTCTCCCATTTTAGCAACGCTAAATCCGTAAGTGTCGCGTATTGTCTCTACTGTATTTACTAGACAGTACGGCACAGCTAACATTAAATGCTAAAAGGCATTGAATATTTGTCAACATTTCTTCTGATCATTTCATATGAGACTATTGTAGCATATCATCATCGAGTTATTCTGAAACATACCTCCGTGTTGCCCGTATATGTGTGTATGCGTGACAGCTAAGTGAACTCTGACGCTATCTGTCTGAGAACAGTATTACTAGTCTTGTGTACAGGCTCTTTTCTCCAGAGCACACAACTATCGCCAGACACTACTGCTCACGAGAGGTACTTTGGAAAGAGGCTGTCTGTCTTTGTGACTGACCGAGAACGGACGCTGGAGGCCATGTTTCCATTTTACTCTGCTAAAACGAAAGACTACCCAACTGAAATCAGATGAAATGTAGTATAATATCCCGTTTAGGAATTAATTTTTTGTTTGTTGTATGTTTTTATATTATCTTAGTATGTAAGAATTTTAATGTTTAAACATTTCTTTTTGCGTGTTACCAGTGCATAGGTTGATACCGGTAAGTTGCTATGGGATATCTTGCTAAGTACTACATCTTAATATTTTCTTTTGGTCATGTAATATTACTGTACTTTGATTTCTCATTAAATTTTTTGTGTTCTCCTTGTGGTGAGATTTCTGCATTGGTGTTCTACTCATTTTCACCATTTGTCCTCCCTGTTTGTACCATTTAAATGATATGCCCATTTCCTTTGCTTTTCCAAATTTTATTTTTCCCTCTCTGATTTATATTTATTCTGCTCGTTTGTGTGTTTCCTTGTATTATTCGTTGGTGCATGTATTACTGCTATTTAAATTTTATTGTGGCTTGTTGCTATGGTAATCCTTGCCCCGTGTTCGTGCTAGTTTTCATTTTGTCATACTGTTTTGGTTTATTTATATTAATTACATTTGTTTAGACTCCACAATGACCGTGTGTTGACCTATGCGCTGCGTAATCACAATTTTTGTCACCTTTAATTTTTTCCCTTTCGATTTTGGGATATTATTATTTATTTATTTTAGTAATGTAAAATTGATTGCTCCCTTTTATGTGGCGACCCCATCACCCAGTGGGCAACAACTGCAATCAGCCTCATGAGTATTGGCGGGTAAACCATAGACTTAATTGACATGAGGAAATGCGTGTCAGGCACTGACCATCTAGTGCATAACAAAGTATCGACGCGAAGATCCATGGTAGGCCTAGCAAGTCAGTAGTACCATCTTTGAATTGCTTTCAACAATCAAACGAGCCTTGGATGGAGATCAAAAATAATACCAAAATCGACAAAGTCCTCAAGCACATCTGGCAGGTATGACGGCCAATATGGCTCCGATGAAAGACAGATATGTCCGAAGAACAATCTAAGAATTGGGGCTATGAATATTTAGACCCTGACTGGAAAAATTGAAGAACTTATCAATATGATGACGAGGAAAAATCTATCCATATTGGGAATGAGTGAAACAAAATGGAGAAAGGCAGGTAGCAAGATTCTCAGAGATGGCTACAAATTAGTATGGAGTGGACGCGAGGAAGAGGCCAGAAATGGTGTAGCTTTTCTGATAACAAAAGACATGGATCCCATTACTGAAGTATTCTATAAGAATGATAGGATCATTAAATTATCTATACAGCTGGAGTCCACAAATTACACAGTAGTGCAGATATATGCACCACAGGTTGGATGTAGTGCTCAAGAGAAGAAACAATTCTGTCAAGATCTAGAAGATATAATTGATGAAGAAAATGTCATTATCACTGGGGACTTAAATGCACAAGTTGTGACAGACTTGGTTATGAGGATATTATTGGACCACATGGGTTTGGGAACAGAAATGCAGCAGTCAAACAACTGCTTGATTTGTGCAGAAGAAATGGATTGATCATCAAAAATACCTTCTTCCAATAACAAGACAACCACAAGATAACAAGATATAGGCTAGCTGGGATGGAAAACATAAGTCTCTCATCGACTATATCATCACTAACACAGGAAGAGGAAAACATGTAACTGATGTCAAAGTTATCCCCAGTGAGAGTATGGACAGTGATCATAGATTATTGATTGCAGACCTAAATCATGTGGCTAACACAACCCCGAAGAAAAGAAAGAGAAAACGTAAAGTGAAGACTTGGAAATTACAAGAAGCCAAGCTGAAGGAAGAATATAAAATAAGGATACAGAGACACCAAAAGGGGAAATTAATACAGTAGAAGAAGAATGGAAAATTTTTAAAGATACCGGTACTTTGGTGGGTGAAGCTAAAGACCTATGTGGAGTAACAGGCTCGACCATGAAAGAAAAAGAGACACCTTGGTGGAATGACAGAGTCAGATTGTCTATAAAAAAAGAGAAATTGGGCAAAAAAGATGCTAGACAAAGAAAAGCAAAGAGATGTACAAGATCCATGTGGCCAAGAAATGACCAAACTACAGGAACTCTACAGGGCAAAAAAAACTTACAGCTAAGAGGAGTGAAAAAGAAGAAAATGGAATGAGTTTGTGGAAAAGTTGGAAGAGGACAGCAGAGGAAACAAGAAACTTCTTTACAGAGTAATTAAAAACAAGCAAAATAACCTAGAAGACATCAAGGTAATAGAGAAGGACAATGGATCAGTTGTACTAGAGGAAGATGAAATCAGGAGAGAATTCAAGACCTTCTTTGACAAGCTCCTGAATGGAGAGGCATATAATGTAATTCAAAACAGAGAAGAATCTGGAAAAAATGAAGAGCCCAGTAAAAATATGGAGCCACCAAAAACATGGCTGGAGATACAGAAGAGCCTTAAAAGTATGAAGAAAGGGAAAGCTGCAGGAATAGATGAGTTAAGTGTGGACATGTTGAGAGCAGGAGGAACCACAGCAATCCAATGGCTATATAGACTCCTAAATGTAGTATGGCAGCAAAATACCATCCCAGAAGCCTGGAAGAAATATTCAAGAAAGGCAGCAGATGGAAATGTACCAACTACTGTGGCATCACTCTACTCTCTCATGGACTAAAAAATTCTGGAAAAAATTATAATAACAGATTACGAGAAATTGTAGAACCACTTTTATAAAAGGAATAATATGGCTTTAGGCCTGGAAGATCGACAACAGATCTTATATTTGCTGTCAGGATGCTAATGGAAAAACATTGGGAAAAAGAGAAGCCTTTATATCTACTGTTCCTTGACATCGAAAAGGCCTATGACAGCATACCAAGGCAGCTTATTTGGGAGTGCCTGAGAAAGCTCAAAGTTCGAGACAGTCTAATTAAAAAAGTTCAGGTGCTTTACAAGAAAACCAGAAGCTGTGTACAAGTCAGATCTGGACTGTCAGACTGGTTTGAGACAAAAAGGGGAGTACAACAAGGTAGTGCTTTGTCACCCCTATTATTTATCATTGTAATGAATACCATATTAAAGGTGCTAAAAGAAAAGGGGCAACAAGACTTAAAAGCATTTGCATTTGTAGATGATGTAGTAATTTGGGGTAACTCAGATAAAGATGTGGAAGGGGGACTGCAGGGGTGGAGTCAGGAGTTTAAGAGATAGGGATTAAACATCAACAAGGCTAAAACGGTGGTGCTGAAGGTACAGAAGGGTGACAGTCAGCCAGAAATCACGCTAAATGGCACTAAGCTGGACAGTGTCACAGAATTTAAGTACTTGGGTAGTATAATGTCGAAGATTAACTTACCTAAATATGAAGTAAACAGTCGAATCAGCAAAACAATACATTTTATCTCCAAGTAAGACAGCTACTATGGGATAAACAGGTACCACTCAAAACCAAGATGACACTGTATAAATCATACTACACCCCTTATCCTCACATACAGCCTGGAAAGCACTACATTAACAAGAAAGGACAACTTGAAACTCCAAGCAGCAGAAATGGAGTTCCTATGCACAATGATCCAGAAGACCAAGAAGGATAAAATCAGGAATGAAAAAGAGAAGACGTAGGACTAGAAGACTCCTTACTCCAGAAGATCTAAAAGGCAAGACTGAAGTGTCATGTGAAAAGAATGAGTGCCAATAGGCCTGCAAGAAAGAAGCATGAAAGAGAAATAAGGGGAAAGAGACCAGTGGGCAGACCTAGAGAAAAATGGACAGACTTAGTGAAGAAGGATGTAGAGGAGATAGGTCAGGATTGGGAGCCGATTGCGAACGAAGAATGGTTCATGGACTGAACACAATGGAAGGGGCTCGTATCCCACACCTGAGAAACTGGAGTTAGTCAACGATGATCTTTCATTTATTTAAAACTTCATATAAAGTACAAATATTATTATCCCTATATACATATATATATATATATATATATATATACCAGGTGGCTCACGGACACAGTACTTTCTACTTATAAATGTCCCGCATGCATAAGTCTACCAACTGATTTTAACAGGGGAACTACTGCCAGTGGGCAGGTTACGTCAGAATATGAAGAGATAAGAAACAGAGTCACACTCGCAGCATGTTACTCAGCGCTGGCGGTCGAATGCACCCCTTGCATTAGTAAACATCGTTTTCGACCGGATAGTTCTAGGCTGGTGTATGGTACAACCGCACTATATTTACTGTCTGCTTGTCGCCAATGGCTAGTGTGTTCAGCAGCGACGAATACATAGACATTATTTTAATCTGGACAACCCGGTCGGAATGCAACCAAAGCTCCAAACAGACATATGCCTTCTACACAAGTATTTCACCGAACAGTATCGTTTTTGTTTCATACAAGCAAGTCTTTTATCAAGTGGAATGTCTACACATGTATAAATTAACAAGTGATTAAATTTCCTTTTCTGCATCTTCGGCGTGTTAACAAACAGTAGCGGTGATTAGGGGGTGGGGCGTGAAGGGAAAGTCGCCCCCGCCCCTCGCCACTTTGTGGAGTAAACATTACATATTCACTTTAGCCACCTGGAACTAGGAATTATTATTATTATTTGTTTTGCTAATTGCTTTACGTCGCACTGACACAGATAGGTCTTATGGCGACGATGGGATAGGAAAGGCCTAGCAGTTGGAAGGAAGCGGCCGTGGCCTGAATTAAGGTACAGCAACAGCATTTGTGTGGTGTGAAAATGGGAAACCATGGAAAACCATCTTCAGGGCTGCCCACAGTGGGATTCGAACCCACGATCTCCCGGATGCAAGCTCACAGCGAATTATTTGTAAAAGAAACGTTATCTGTACAAGCCTTTGTGTCTTATCTGCTAATTCTTTCCTTTATTTTTCTTAATTATTAACATAATTTTTGGCGGAAATAAGCACCAAATGCCGTTCGTCGCGGCTAACCGATTTGTATAGCGCTACGGCAAGTAGTGGAGACTTTGCATGTAATGTGGGGAAGGGTAGTAGGGGTATAATTTTTTTGCCAAGGTCATGGACACTGAGTTATAATTCACCGGTATGCCGCACGCATTCGTCAGTCTGGCAGCCTCTTCAGTGTCTGTTAGTTCCTTAGTGTGTATTAACATACTAAATAACTTTTAATTGCA
The DNA here is from genome assembly GCF_040414725.1 of Anabrus simplex. Classification (NCBI taxonomy): domain Eukaryota; kingdom Metazoa; phylum Arthropoda; class Insecta; order Orthoptera; family Tettigoniidae; genus Anabrus; species Anabrus simplex. Next base: position 728,251,781 of record NC_090265.1, read on the forward strand.
TGATCATGCTGTACTTCTATTTAATTGTACCGGCTGAGCTAGCCGTGGGGTTAGGGCCGCGCAGCTGCGAGCTCGCATCCGGGAGATAGTGGTTTTGAATCCCACTGTCGGCAGCCCTGAAGACGGTTTTCCATAGTTCCCCATGTTCACACCAGGCAAATGCTGGGGCTGTACCTTAATTAAGGCACGGCCGCTTCCATCTCATTCCTAAGGCCTTTCCCGTCCCATCGTCGCCATAAGACCTATCTGTGTCGGTGCGACGTAAAGCAAAATAGTAGAATAATTTTTTACAATTGATTTTACATCGCACTGACACAGATAGGAATTATGGCTACGATGAGACAGGGAAGGGCTACGCGTGGAGAGGAAGCGGCCATGGCCTTAAATACGGTACAGCCCCAGCACTTGCCTGGTGTGAAAATAGGAAGCCACGGATAACCATCTTCAGGGCTGCCGACAGTGGGATTTGAAACCACTATCTCCCGGGTGCGAGCTCGCAGCTGCGCGGCCATAACCCCACGGCTAGCTCAGCTGGTACAATTAAATAGAAGTATGGCATGATCATGCAATTAAAAGTTATTTACTATGTTAATACACACTAAGGAACTAACAGACCCTAAGAGGCTGCCAGACTGACGAATGCGTGCGGCATGTGTTGTTTGAGTGAACAGTATGGTTTGATGCAGCTCTCCACGCCACCCTATCATGTGCTAACCTTTTCATTTCTACGTAACTATTGCATCCTACATCTGCTCTAATCTGCTTGTCATATTCATACCTTGGTCTACCCCTACCGTTCTTACCACCTACACTTCCTTCAAAAACCAACTGAACAAGTCCTTGGTGTCTTAAGATGTGTCCTATCATTCTATCTCTTCTTCTCGTCAAATTTAGCCAAATCGATGTCCTATCACCAATTCGATTCAGTATCTCTTCATTCGTGATTCGATCTATCCATCTCACCTTCAGCATTCTTCTGTAACACCACATTTCAAAAGCTTCCATTCTCTTTCTTTCTGAGCTAGTTATAGTCCATGTTTCACTTCCATACAATGCCACGCTCCACACGAAAGTCGTCAAAAACATCTTTCTAATTCCGACATCAATGTTTGAAGTACCGGTACCGGTAAGCAAATTTCTTTTCTTAAGAAAGCTCACCGGTGAATTATAAGTCAGTGTCCATGACCTTGGCAAAAAAATTATACCCCTACTACCCTTCCCCACAGTACATGCAAAGTCTCCACTACTTGCCGTAGCGCTATACAAATCGGTTAGCCGCGACGAACGGCATTTGGTGCTTATTTCCGCCAAAAATTATGTTAATAATTAAGAAAAATAAAGGAAAGAATTAGCAGATAAGACACAAAGGCTTGTACAGATAACGTTTCTTTTACAAATAATTCGCTGTGAGCTTGCATCCGGGAGATCGTGGGTTCGAATCCCACTGTGGGCAGCCCTGAAGATGGTTTTCCGTGGTTTCCCATTTTCACACCACGCAAATGCTGTTGCTGTACCTTAATTCAGGCCACGGCCGCTTCCTTCCAACTGCTAGGCCTTTCCTATCCCATCGTCGCCATAAGACCTATCTGTGTCAGTGCGACGTAAAGCAATTAGCAAAACAAATAATAATAATAATTCCTAGTTCCAGGTGGCTAAAGTGAATATGTAATGTTTACTCCACAAAGTGGCGAGGGGCGGGGGCGACTTTCCCTTCACGCCCCACCCCCTAATCACCGCTACTGTTTGTTAACACGCCGAAGATGCAGAAAAGGAAATTTAATCACTTGTTAATTTATACATGTGTAGACATTCCACTTGATAAAAGACTTGCTTGTATGAAACAAAAACGATACTGTTCGGTGAAATACTTGTGTAGAAGGCATACGTCTGTTTGGAGCTTTGGTTGCATTCCGACCGGGTTGTCCAGATTAAAATAATGTCTATGTATTCGTCGCTGCTGAACACACTAGCCATTGGCGACAAGCAGACAGTAAATATAGTGCGGTTGTACCATACACCAGCCTAGAACTATCCGGTCGAAAACGATGTTTACTAATGCAAGGGGTGCATTCGACCGCCAGCGCTGAGTAACATGCTGCGAGTGTGACTCTGTTTCTTATCTCTTCATATTCTGACGTAACCTGCCCACTGGCAGTAGTTCCCCTGTTAAAATCAGTTGGTAGACTTATGCATGCGGGACATTTATAAGTAGAAAGTACTGCGTCCGTGAGCCACCTGGTATATATATATATATATATATATATAATGTTTCGAGTATGTGTCTACGTGTTATTCATGTATAGCTCTGACATACAGAAAATTTTAACTAAGTTTGATTTCAAACTTATATTTTTAAAATGTAATATTCTAATGAATATGTTCACTAAATATATATTATATATCCTTGGTGGAGGGTTTCTAACCATTGTAATCCTTATCTTAACTTTGGATTGTTGTATTATCTTATCTCTGCCTTGCCCAATTACGTAACTGTGTCACTGTTTAAAGTTAAAAATTTCATTGTCCCGTATTGAAGAATATTACAGTTAAAATTGAAATAATTGATAAAGAGATTCAACCTATTCAATACAAAAGAATAAGAGATGTAGTGAATTACATTCACATTTAATAATAAGTAAAAATGGTACCGGTTTCGACCCTAGTCCAGGTCATCATCAACCGATTAAAACATGAAAAACAATGATAGGAAAAGGAAATAAAAGATCAAGTACACTCCGGATCAGTAGAAGAGGCAATATAAAAATGAACGGGGGTAGACACTGTAAAACTCAGAAGAAGTAAAATGCAAGTCACTCAAAAGAAGACAGTACGCAATTCTCTGAGCGGCAGCATGGCACACGGCACACGCAGCGCTAGGCAAAGTCCCACAATGTTTACGAATAGCGGAGAACGGTTAAATGAGCCAGTTTTTAAACACTGTCAGGCACAAAGTCACATCACAATCGAACACATATGAAGATCCATAATCGTGCAGGAGTTGAAGACGAGTAGATCCATTGAAGCAACTTGCCAGCTCCCGGTGATCAGCGCGACACATTCAACATCAGGCACTGTGGTTTCAAACGCCAAAGTAAAATGGAGAATAGCTTGAAGATCCAGTAATTTTCCTCGGTCGCGGGAAACTAAGTATATAGATAAATATAATATAATTCAATATAATTGAATAAGTAATTGTGCTCCTATAGAATACTTAGAATACTTTTTACTATATTTTTTCTCTTCACAATTATTTTTTCACGTCAACTGTTCTAAGTATTCTCAGTGAACACTTTTAGTTTTTTTCGGGGAGGGAGGGGGGGCGTCGAATAGTGGAGTGTCTCAGGGCAAAAACTATGTCCTTTTACTAATCTGTTTCCTAGGAGTACCCGATGAGTCGGAAAAATCTCAATTCACTACACTGCTAATTTTGAACAAAATGAATGTAGAATTCAATAAAAGTGAAGAGGAAGAGGCTCTTTTAAAAAAACAGCTCTTTTCAGGGTAGAATTTTGAGTTATTTAGTGACTACTACTACTACTACTACTACTACTACTTTAAGAGTGTACACAGCTCATTCAAAACAGCGCGTCAGAGTAGGGATCGAATAGCTGGAATACTATGATGAACCACTGAGTTACGTACCAGCAGTACGGTATCAGAAAATGTACGAACCAGAGGAATAACATGCTAAAGAAAAAAGTTTGTTAACTCCCGAGCTATTTCCCGCCAATATTCAGTCAGGTAGTTATAGGCCTACTCAGTACGCATCAGTAATCCAATCTATCGAAGTTGAGCGGCAGCATAAGAGACAAAGAACATCACCACAAACAATGTAATGTTATTGTTGATAAATGTTATGCGCTTTCAGTATTGTAGGCCTTCACATTTAGTTTTCTTCCGACTCTGAAATACCACTCTTATCATAGTCGGTACCGGTACGGTAAAAGTGAATAAAAGGGTCGGAAATTGTATTCTCTATAACTTTTGTTATGTAGTACTTTTCGATAGGACCAATAACATAGGTATTTAAAAATTAAATTTTAGATGCCTCCCCCTAGATTACAATTTTATACAGGACGAATAAAATTGTTTATAGAATGTAGTTTCTTATTCCTCGACTCTATATACCGACTTTCATTAAATTCTATTAACCCATTTTCTCGTGGCTCAGCGTTGATACGGACTTGGCAACAAAAATACAAATTCATGAATATTTGTGTTATCAAAGCCAGTACGGTAACAATGTATCACATAAATGATTGGAAATTTAATTCCATATAACTTTAGTTATGTAGTATTTATCGATACGACCACTAATAATATAGGCCTACATATTTGAGAATTAAATTTTAGGCCTTCCCCTTCCCCTGAACTACAATTTTACTCAGCGTGAGTAAAATGATTTATAGCCTAGACTGTAGTGGCCCATCCCCCGACTTCACACACCGATTTTCATTACATTCTCTTCGGCCGTTTTCTCGTGATGCGTGTACAGACAGACAGACAGACAGACAGACAGACAGACAGACAGACAGACAGACAGAAATTACGGAAAAGTAAAGAGTGCATTTCCTTGTTACTATGGACATGACCGATACAGAAATACCATTATTTTCAAATTCTAAGCAATATACAAAAAAAAAAAAAAAAAAAAAAAAAAAAAAAATTCTTAATTTATATATATATATATAGATTTTGTAAAATTTCAAACGGCTATGCCAGTTGTGGTAAATGAACTAAACTCACGTTAAAGTTGTCACTTGTGTGCTCAACTCTGAAGTTAAAATCTGGGAAATGTTCTTATGTCATTGTAAGTGTTCATACTTACTACTATCCGTGACTTTTCTAAAACCTTATTATAAAAAAGGTCTTGGGAAAACATTTCAAAATTAAGAAAATAAAAACCATAAAACCATTTTGGTTCCTGATAATCTACTGGACAGTACTTGTTCCCTCGCTTCCTGCTTTCTTGTTACTGTTGCAGATGTGTGCCCGCCCTTCTTGAAGTCGCCGTTCCAAGAAGCAGAGCTGGACTAGTGCATTTGAAACCTGTGTCATGGAGCTCAACATTTGGTGCTGGATCCTCGCACGTCATGTGACTGTTGTTGCCAGTACTGTGATCCTTATACGATCGAACTTACCTCGTGAATTATTATACAACGCATATTGGACGCTACTGTGTTCTGCTGTATCAACTTCAAGTGCATGTTACTGAACTCCATATACTACCTCCTGACCCCTGGTGCGTTGTGCGCGGTGCTTACTGGCCATTTCGTCTTCCTGCACAATGGACAGTCCGTACTATGCCCGGTGTTTGCGCTTTCGATTACATCTACTGCCAAGTAAGAATGTTCCTAAAGTTATTTCTGGTTGCATGGTATGAAAGTACCTACTCGACGTTGTGTATAGACATTTGTTGCCAGTACTGTGATCCCTATACGATCGAACTTACCTCGTGAATTATTATACAACGCATATTGGACGCTACTGTGTTCTGCTGTATCAACTTCAAGTGCATGTTACTGAACTCCATATACTACCTCCTGACCCCTGGTGTCCTTATTCAGATGGGGGTGATGTTACTTTATCACAGTAATTACATATTACTCTAGCTCAGACTCTACTCAAGAAGCCGTATACTTTAAATTACGTGACTGTACGGCACAGCTAACATTAAATGCTAAAAGGCATTGGACATTTGCCAACGTTTCTTCTGTTCATTTCATATGAGACTATTGTGGCATATCATCATCGAGTTATTCTGAAACATTTCTACGTGTTGCCCATATGTGTGTGTGTGTGACAGCTAAGCGAACTCCGATGCTGTCTGTCTGAGAACAGTATTAGTAGTATTACTATACTGAGAGTCAACTCAAGACCTTAGCGGTCCCTTTGATGTTAGTCAGACTTCTGGTCGGTGAAAAGGCTTCCGCAGCGCCAAATAGTTCCCTATGTTTGTTACTTGATCCTGAAGACAGGAGCTTTCTTCAGTTTGGTTAGATATTCTGGTGAACTGACTTGATGAATTAAAATGTTTGCCCTGTATAAATATGGAAAATATATCACAGGTTGTATGTTATTCAGGTTCGTTACCAACTCTTATATTTCATACGTAGATGGCTATGAATAGTTATTGTTCTCAGTGGTGTATGTAGCAAAATAATAATTATTTACTATGATATTGATATCTTATTGCACTGTGTACTTAGTAAGTATGTTCGAGTTCATTCCACTGCTGATAAGTTCGCATAATGTGTGCGATGTTGAAGATGGATCCAAGAAAACTGTTGGCAATACTGGCTGCAACAACGTGTTCAGTACTCATAATGGCTGCCAGCTGTGAGTAAGACGTGTGTGATGCTGTGACGCTTGAGTCTCCTGTGAAATACTTTAAAGCTAACAAAAGTGGAGAAAAATAAAGTGGAAAACCTAAACCAAATTTTTTTAAACGTTTACAGTAGCCTACGAGGTTAGAATCCACTGTGGACTGTGGAAGGCGTGAAAAAGACCGCGCAGCTGATTAGCGTTTCTGTGTACAGTGTTTACGCCGCTCGCTTGGAATTTAAACTCCACGGAAAATCCAAGTCTCCAGCGAAAGATCGATGTGTCAGCTCAGCACTTGCCATAGATAAAACAGGAAGGGCCTTAACACGGTATGGGAATAGGATCCTTGGCTTATTTGATGATGATGATGATAATACTAATAATAGTACCGGTAGTAAAAATAATAATGTGTACTTTACTTTATATTCGTAACCGCCCTCTACCTGCAGAAATGTTGTCATGAGAGGATCATGAGTTCGTTTTTACCTTCCGAATGACGAGACTACAATATTTATAACATTCCTGGAAGCATTGTATTTCGCAATCCCACTCACGGGTGGGTTTTTCAGCTTTTTTATCTGTGAGAAACTGCCACTGACATTCGTTGCACGAGAGCGGAATCGTATACTTATATTGTAAGTCTCCATGTGCGTCACACAAATTGCATTATGAAATAAAAATAAACCTTGCTTCTCTTGCCTCGGTATTCGTCAGTAATCTGTAGGTTTTACATGGTCAATAAAGGAATAAATAGGTATAGTACGTAATCAAAGTACAGCTATGTGAAAGGAAGTGATTTCGCTTGATGCTTCACTATTTCAGAATGAAGTACTGTACTTGTCAGATGGACGCACTGCATTAATGATACGCTGGTTGTGGCGGAGATGGAGAACGGTGATGAGACGGGAAGGGGGAACTGGGGACGCGCTCACATGCGGAAGGATACTTTTCCTAAGCTTAGGACTCTTATCTCTAGAGCGCACAAATATCACCAGACACTATTAATTATTAACCGACAACAAACAAAAGAACCCTCGGCTACTTCGGTTCGCGCAGCTTGTTTCGGTTCATCCCGATGTTACCCGACGAATCAAGGACAAGCACACGCGCAGCTGGCTGACAGACATGCCGGCTGTCATGCTGGTGTTAACACATACTGCAAGTAGCTGCAGTCAGGCTCTTCGATTGAGGTTATTCTTTCATTAAAGCCGGAAACACAATGCAATTAAAAGAACGAAAGTAAATGTAAAGTGGCCAAAAGTATTAAGCATTGAGTTAAATAGAACTACTTACAATACTCAAGCTGTAAACCATATTTTAAAATTTTAAATAAAAATATACTGTTTCAATAAGCGTACAGAGGACATAATATGAACAACACAAAATAACCGTCGAAGATTCTCTCTGCTACAGTCAAGTTATCTTTTCCGATTTTAACACACGCTTCAATTTGTCCAGTGTACGTACAGTTTTTTCATTACGTAAAATTCGCTTATTTTCCGACGTATCACATCTTTTGTGAAGTCGTCTGTTTCGATCCTTTTCTTGTGGACTGTTTTCTTGCCATCAGGTGTAGAAAAATGCAAACGACCCTTGGCCATAGACGTCTTCCCTTCCGCTAAAATACGTTTCACCAGTGACTTTGACACCCCTGTCAGTATATGAACCTTTTTTCTGTTCTCGTAAGTGAGTAGCTACGTTATATACTATTTCTCTGGCTTGTCCCCTTACAGGCCGTCCAGGTTTGCTACCAGACTTCGAAGTAGCAGCCGTAACTACTGTACACTCAAATGACATTCCATTATCACTAGAATAACATGGTACACAACACTGTATAGATGAAAGACTGGGCTGCCGTCAATTATTTCGCTGCTGAGCGGCTTTAGATGTGTGTATGTGTTGGCATACCAGTTGCGCAACTGCCGATACTTCTAATTCTGTTTTTGCACAGTCAAGAATTTAGTTTATTCACCTGGTTCTCCGTAATGAGTAATGGACCTTGAAGGTCGCTAGGTAACATTGCTCAACACTATATACATAAAAACATTTACCCATACAGTACACGCTACACGCGAAGGAATTATAGAACTAAAATTACTATAACTAAAGAAAGAAATGTGAATAAAACTGACAAAACAACAAGAGCACTAAAACGGATACAGAAGAGACAGCGAAACTCTTGTGTAACCGCGCTTCACACTGTGCACAGTACAGTGGCCGGCAGCATGTGACCCCCTCCACTACTCCCTATGATGTCAGACATCCACTCGGAGAGAATGCGCGGGGAAGTGAGCTTTGCGCAGGTTCCTTTGTTAGTTGCAGGGTTCACCGTTCACGCAGGCTACTTTGGAAAGAGGCTGTCTGCCGTTGAGACTGACCGTGAACGGACACTGGAGGCCATGTCTCCATTTTACTCTGCTAAAATGAAAGACTTCCTGACTGGAATCAAATGAAATGTAGTATAATTTTAATATCCCGTTTAGGGATTAATTTTTTGTTTGTTGTATGTTTTATATTATCTTAGAAAGTAAGAATTTTAATTAGTTTATACGTTTCTTTTTGGGTGTTACCAGTGCATAAGGTGATACCGGTAAGTTGCTATGGGATATCTTGCTATATATGTAAGTACTACATCTTAATATTTTCTTTTGGTCATGTACTATTACTTTGATTTGTCATTTAATTTTTTGTGTTCTCCTTGTGGTGAGACTTCTGCATTGGTGTTCTACTCATTTTCGCCGTTTGTCCTCCCTGTTGGTACCATTTAAATGATATGTCAATTTCTTTTGCTTTTTCAGATTTTATTTTCACCTCTCTGATTTATATTTATTCTGCTCATTTATGTGTTTCCTTGTATTATTCGTTGGTGCATGTGTTATTGCTATTTAAATTTTATTCTGGCTTGTTGCTATGCTAATCCTTGCCCCGTGTTCATGCTAGTTTACGTTTTGTCATTCCATTTTGGTTTATTTCTATTAATTACTTTTTTTACTCTGTAATGACCATGTGTTGACCTATGCACTGCCTAATCACAATTTTTGTCACCTTTATTTTTTCCTTTCTAGTTAAGATATTATTATTATTATTATTATTATTATTATTATTATTATTATTATTATTATTATTTATTCATTTTAGTAATGTAAAATGGTGATGGGTAGAAACTCTCCAACTGTTCATCTAAGAATTGGAGATGGATATTGTAGACAACTTCCAGTATTTAGGTAGTGTTCTGTCATCAGATAATACCATACATCAAGAGATTAGTAACAGAATACAGAAAGCTTCCAAATTCTATCATGCTGTACGTCAAATACTTTGGGATGAAACATTTCCGTTAGTTTCCACGATCGACTTGTACAAAATATATCTAGTACATATATTGACGTATGGCCTGGAAGCAGCAACACTTACCGGACCAGCAAAGAGTCGTCTTCAGGCAACAGAAATGAAGTTCCTCCGTTCTTGTCTACAAAAACAAAAATGGATAAAATAAGGAATGTGGATATCCGACAACAGCTTGGATTGGAAAGAAGCTTGCTGGAGACTCTAGAAGTGAAGAGATTGCAATGGGATGGTCACACGAAAAGAATGAATCCCCACAGGACTCCTCGAACATACTTTGACCACAATGTTCCTGGGAAGAGACCAAGAGGAAGACCTCGTGAAGTTTGGGAAAAACAGATAATGAAGGACCTTGAAATTAGAGATGTGAAGTGGTGTCGCATATATGAGCAGCATCTGGGGATGGATAGAACAAACTGGAGGAGGCTCGTACACAACCGCATCCGGCTTGCTGGAGTGAAGAAATGTTGTTGATGATGATGATGATGATGGAGTAATGTAAAATACATTGGTCCCTTTTATGTCAATATCTTTCATTTATTTAAAACTTCATATTAAATATTAACTTGTGACAATTTAAATTTATAATTCCACCTTTACAATACTGTAATTATCTTTATTGCAAAGACTACATTAGACTGTATTCGTGATACATATTTCGTCCTCTTATGGAACATCCTCAGTCACACATACAAACATTGAAAATAAGGTGAGGACACGTTAAAATAAGTAAATGAAAAGTCTTTAAAACATTGTATGTTCAGGAAACCCACTCAAACGGTGAATGTAATTAGACAAAATTCCATACATGCGACAGCACATAAGAGGGCCTCCTTTTATATTATGTTTTACAGAGCTTATAATATACCCATGTCAGAAGCAGATTGTAAAAATGAATTAGATACTATTTATTTTATAGCTAAAAGTAACGGGTTCAACAGGCAATTTGTGGACAAAATTATTAGCAAAATCGAGAAGAAATCATTTTCGACATTAACCAAGGATACAAAAAACAAAGAAGTTAGTTACGCCCTTTTCACCTACACTCATAGTAAAATATACAAAATCATGAATATTTTAAGAAACTTAATATGAAAGTTTCTTTCAAGACAACCAACAACAACACTCATCTTTTCTACAATCAGCGCACTATCAATAAATGCAATAGCAAATTTCAGAACTAAGGAGTTTACAAATTAAAGTGCCAGCAATGTTCCGCCAGTAATATCGGACAGGCAGGCCGCAATTTTAACACAAGGTATAAGGAACATGTTAATGCGTCAAATTACGGTAGATTCTCGACACTCAGTTCTCATATGGTCGATACCAATCATACATTCACGGACATAAATCAAGACCTTCAAATTATCCAATTAAGTAAGAAAGGAAATCTACTGAATATTTTGGAATGCAGTTTTATAAATATCGATAAAAAATGCAACCCGATTTATAATCTGAATGAAATATCGGAGGAAATCAATATACTTTTCGAGGAGATAATCATGAAATTCTTTACACTAAAGGGCGTGAGTAATGCTTTACCTTACACCTCTCTCCTTACATCAAACTCCCCTCAACCTCCCCTCCTAGTCAGTCCTCAACGACCTTCGAGGACGTCGCTCATTTAGCTGGGTGGAGTGGAGATGGAGGTGGAGTGGTCGACGCAGGACGGGCAAGGAGGTGAGTGACCATATGGGCAGTCAGTTTACATTTCTGTTGATTTTTTTCTTTAGTTCATTCATATTTTTTCTTTTTGGCCCATATTGTCAACACACAATCAAGTTCATCTTGCGTCATCAATATAACTCCACCTTCTTCCTCTAATCAAGGAAGCTATTTTAATGTGGCGTTATCATGAAAATGAAAATTCACAGCCTGTTTCCAGTCATTTAACTGGGTCAGGAATGGAATGAATGAGACCCCCATCTAGCGGCGAGGATATTAAATGTGTCGGCTGCCGAAGCCTGTCGCACTCCTCTGGGGTAATGATAAATGACTGACAGATGAAGTGAAATGTTAATGGAGAATGCTGCTAGAATGAAAGAGTACAGAGAAAACCGAAGTACCCGGAGAAAACCTGTCCTGACTCCGGTTTGCCCAGCACAAATCTCACATGGAGTGACCGGAATTTGAACTGTGGAATCCAGCGATGAGAACTCGGCGCGCTGCCGCCCGATCCACGGAGGCTTCCCCTAGCATCACCATCACACCATTTTATGTACAATATGCATATAATTTTATTCTCATAGCCACTCATGTTGTTTTATATTGAGCAAATCGATGCGTACAACAATATTTTAATCTGTGTTTTATTTGGACTTCATGCTTCATATTATGTTCATGCTGCACCATTTTATGATTCAAGATTGACAAGACACCAATACGCCGCGTCACAACATTTAAAGACTTTTCATTTATACTTATTTTAACGTGTCCTCGCCTTATTTTCAATGTTTGTATATGTGACTGAGAATGTCCCATAAAAGGACGAAACATGTATCACGAATATAGCTAATGCAGTCCTTTCAATGAAGACAATTACAGTATTGTAAAGGAGGAATCATAAACTTAAATTTTCACAAGTTGATACTTTGACAATACGTGCTCTAATATGAAATTTATTACGTGCAATATTGAGTATTGCTCGGAGATCAGAAGAATACACTTGCCCGGTGAGGCGTGGGGAAAAGGGTTTTTTGCCAGCACAGCCAGTGACGTAATCGCTACCATAGCAACCCCACTACAACTGCCTTCGTGTATACAGGCCATACTGTAGCTCTGATGACGTCACGCTTTGGGTGGGACTTGGAGGCAATACGCATCCGCTCTGCTTGAATTACATACTCGTTTAAATTACTTAAGAAACTGTTAACACCTTATAAAACGAAAAACTATTAATAATTATTTGTTAGTTCTGACATACAATGCATATCCTTCCCCGGAACGTTCTATTTCTCACGTATACCGGTATCCGTTTGTTTCCGTGAATACAAGCTAACACTTTGAGACATATTCTTACTATTTCTAACCTTTTTCTAGTCAACTGAAACATTCACATCAAACACACTGTTAGAAAATAAGCAACCAATTATCAATACAATATACTAAAAATGTAAATTATTTCTGTACACCAATTCAGTACCTACAAGAAAGATTACGAGTAAGCTAACCTCCAACAATAACAATAACAAAACATTTACTGTCACTGTCACGAAATTCAGTTTTTGTTTAAAAATGTAGACTTTAAACAGCAAATAATGCCTGTAGAATTATTTTCATATTCAATTTTTATGGAATAACCATGTTCCATTGCATATGATATCAAATTTGATACAAAAAATCTTAGGAGTGTTATATCACAAAACATTTCTACCTAAACTTGTAAAATGCATAAATTGGACTTGGATTTTCAGATACACCGAATTCAGATAAGCCGTAAGACTGATTACATAAAATATATCTAACGTAACCCATGTTTTTGACATAATAAGAAATTTTAACTCACCATCTGGACGAGACACTTATTTCCCTCAGCATTTAGTCTTCAGGAAATTGGTTGGTACACACAACTGTATGGTGATTAACTATTAATTTCTCCGGAGGAATAGCCTTCTTCCATATCCTAAATCTTTCTTCATCAGAAGGAAACAAATACTAGAGTGTACTCCCCTCCTTTAAAATTTGCTTTGCAGCCAGACACACAGCAGCTCTTAGCATGGTGATTTTACACACTTATAACCTTAATTCAATTATATACACATCGTGGTTGATAATAAAACGCTAAATGCACTAACTCAATTCATTTTACGCTATTGATATAACATTACACTAATAAACTACAAAATTAAAACACCTGAAGGGCGATGTTCTTAACCTATAGCCACACATGAATACACGCTCACACTAAGTTTCCTTCACTAATTGAGGACTTTTCACTTAATAATGCAGTCGATAACAACACAGTCTGATATTTATCAGAGTAAACATGTGGCCAATGTTAAAAATTTCAATGAAACAGCGAAGAATTCACATGTAACTCAACTAACTCACGTGCTAAACTTCCCCCCTAACGATCAGCTGATTGCTTTCCCGCGCTTGCCACAGTTTGGCCTATACTTCACAAAGGCAGTGTCACTACTACGCAGGCGACTTTATATAATCTTCGACTGGCTGCTCTTCATTCTTGTCAGTTGTAACCCAGCTGTGTCTGCGCTCATTGCTATTGCGTTGTTCTGCGTTCGTTCGTGCTCCTTTCTCAGTTGTTTGTCGTTTATCCATTGTTATTGTTGTTGCTTTTCATTCTTTCATAGCTGTTCAAAATCCTAAAATTACTATGTCCCAATGCAGGCTACATTTTCATTTTTTACTGTACTTAATGCCATTTACGCCTATTCAGCCTCAAACTGTTCATTCAATTAACTTCATCGTTCATATTTTTGCATAGTCTTCAAAGCATTTTTCTGAGTACCATATTGATAACCTTTATACTGTACTAAACTACTGCAATAATTTGCGCATATTTGTTTGAAGATTAGTGATAGAAAGTGCAAACTTTATTAGTGTGTATGTCGTAGACTTAATGCATTGTAAAGTGGTACTTACGAACTATGTTACTGCACTGAGATAGATATCAAAACCCCGAGACATACATTATTACGTGTAATTCAGAATTAATTTACTTGATAAATGTTAGATATAGAAGCTGGGAGGTTTTCTGCAATGGACACTTTTTGCATGTAAATGTGCAGCATTTGTAAATTATGTTCTAATTAGGGAACAGCAAAAAAGAGGAACCATGTTTACCATGTACTTTTATCTTTGTTATATACAACATGTTCAAGTGTTATTGGGGAACTTTGTAGTCTTAGGTATATTTGTATAAGATTCATTATTATCGTATGCTTGTTTATAACAAATGTATGTATTGATGAAATGGTTAGGTGTGGATATATTATAATATAAAACACCTGGCTGATTTCATGTCAACGGGAAGGTAAACAATGAAGGTGTAGTTCCCTACACTTTTTAGTCGTTTTAGCCCGATTAAGGTGTCCATAAGGTGAACACAACACGGCCTGATGTACACGTCCTGGGAGAAAAGAAAGAATTATCTTGCTTTATTAAAATTAGAGATATTGATTTTGATGAAATTTCCGGACATTTATTATTAATTATTACTAGCAGTTTCCCGTTGGCTCCGCCCGCAATGTACAAAGTATGGCGTTGTTCGTTACTATCCTTACGGATGTATTTGCAACGTTTTGAGTTAATGAAATAAAGCACATGATCTGCTATGGTAATGCCAACAAAACACTTGAAAGTACATAACACAAAGAAATTGAATTAAACGTTCCTTGGGACAACACTACGCGAGGAACTGTTAAAAAGTCCTTCAAGATCGCCATGGAGACATATGTACTCGTAACTTTTCTCAGAATCTACCAATTGAAGTAGTTATTACCTCAAAAGAAAGCCCTTGATCCACTGAGCGTTTTAGACCAAAACGAACTGCGTACCTCAATTAGAACGAAATATATGATTGCATCAATGAGAGAAAATGTTGAAGAAATGAGACGTCAAATTGAATGTGCACACATAACTTTTCTCAGAATCAACCAATTTGAATAGTTAAGAGCTGAAATGAAGGAGATTGATCCACCGAGTGTTCTTAGGCCAAAACAAACTTCGTACCTCCATTAGAACCAAAGATATGATTGCTTCAAAGAGACAAAACATTGAAAAAATCAAATAATTTGAGGAAGGTGGAAGTTAAGTGATTTATAGTACCTGATGACAAATCTGTGCATAAATACCTTTCAGTTAAAAAGAATGAAGGAAATAAACCGGATGGAATTGCCGGACTGACTGACTTTAGTTTCCATATTTTTTTAATATACTGATTATTTACAACGGGCGAGTTGGCTGTGCGGTTAGTGGCGCACAGCTGTGAGCTTGCATCTGGGAGATAGTGGGTTCGAGCCCCACTGTCAGCAGCCCTGGGGACGGTTTTCCGTGGTTTCCCATTTTCACACCAGGTAAATTAAGGTCATGGCCACTTCCTTCCCACTCCTAGACCTTTCGTATCCCATCATCGCCATAAGACCTACTGTGCCAGTGCGACGTAAAACAAGTTGTAAAAAAATTCAAATAACGAGGATTGTGGCGGTGTTTAGCAAATCACAGAGGCTTGCACACGGAATGCTGAAAGGCATAACGGTCAATAATGATGAAGTATGTATGTTATTATTATTATTCACATCTCAATAGAAGTTTCAATATAGGTATAGCCACAATGTCTACGGAATTTCATTGCTTATGTTAAATCACAAACGAGAAAATATTTATATGATGCATTTTCATAACTTTTCATTTTATATCATTAAACAACTTGACTGAAATAAATTAAAAATAAGTACACTGTATATTTACTTCCATAACGTATATGTCGGTGTCTGTGTGTAGTGGTTAGTGTGATTAGCTGCCACGCCCGGATGCTCGGGTCCAGTGGCGGCGCGTGACTTTCGTCACTGGGGGTTCAACTGAAGGAAGAATTCTTGTGCCGCCACGCCCCCCCCCCTTTCGCCACCACATACTACCACTCCGACTATGGTCCAAGTCCATTCGCTTTCAAAACCCACAAAACATAAACAGGGAAAACAAAACATCCTGTTGGTAATTTCGCACCCACTCGATTCTTTTGCATAGGGCCTATATCCATTCTGAAAATACGCACGATTTCTTTATTTTAATCTGCATCGTTATATCAAGATCAGGCAGTGGGCGGCCGGCATTCTCAATCTCAAGTTTGCGCTGAAGAGAGAGAGAAGAACATTTTGTCTTTCTAGATATCTGGACACTGGTCATACTCATTTTGTAGCTCCTTGCCTTTCCCGAGCACAAAGATTGTGGACGCAACCACAATGCACAAAAACACACACACGGACATAAGATTGTAACTCCTTTATGTTCTAAAAATTAAGTTTCTGTACGACGCAATAGTACACTGACACGTTTGCACAGCGTACAATAATATAACCAATTATGATAAATTCTGGAATATATTATTATTTATCAAATGTTGGTAGCTATATAAGTGACCATAATATATTAATATTTGATATTCTTTTGCCAAATTCTAAATCTCCATCACAATCGCTTGAACTGAAAAGGCTGAAAGCAACCAATGTAGACCAAAATAATGATAGACCTGAAAGTAGTAATATCACTGAACATAACACAAAAGTCATAAACAACACTACTAGTAGAATTGACATAATGTATAATTCCTTTATTGACCAGCTACCGCTTGGTACACAAAAACAGAAAGCACAAAGCCATCGAACACAAATAACTGGTAGCTTGCCATGGATATCTTCTGAACTTCTCAGCCTTATTAAGCGACGTGACATTTTACATGCAAAACTTAAAAATCTCACCCTAAAGAATAACATCAATCTCAATCAGGAATATCGCAGGTGTAGAAATAATGTGACAAATCTAAAAATGAGCTTAAAAAACAAATATTACTCTGAAAAATTTAGAATTCATAACAAGAACCCAAAGGAAACGTGGAAAATAATCAATGAAATCATACATAACAGAAAAACAACAAAAGGCGATAATTGTACATATCTAGAAATAGATAACAAGATAATTACAGACAGTCAGGAAATATGTGAATCATTAAATTTATATTTTACAAATATTGCTAAAACCCTGGCTTCAGCAATCCCTCCCCAGAGCACTGAAACACTTGCAGTTCCTAGTTACTTGAACTCATTTTACCTATATCCAACTGATGAAACAGAAGTAAGATCTATAATATCAAATCTAAAAAACAAGAGTAGCTGTGGGCAGGATGGTATAACTGCCAACTTTCTAAAAGAATTCCAGGATTATTTAAGTGGGATGCTGCCAGATATCATTAACGAATCCTTGGCATCTGGTACATTACCTAGTGAGCTAAAAGTAGCTAAAGTAGTTCCTGTCTTCAAGGGTGGGGATGGGAGGAATCCTAGTAACTACAGGCCTATCTGTATTCTTTCCATAATCTCCAAAATATTAGAAACTATTGTTAAAAAGAGACTTCTCACTTTTTTAAACAAAAATACTTTTACAATGCACAATATGGCTTTCGTGAGAACTCTAACACTGAAATAGCAACCGTAGATCTCATAAATATGCTGCAAGAGTCAATAGATTTTAATAGTTTTGCTGGTGGGTTGTTTATAGATCTAAAGAAGGCCTTTGATACAGTAGACCATGAAAGACTGTTAGCTAAATTAGAGAGAGCAAGAGTTCGTGGTGTTGCATTGAAGTGGTTTGATAATTATTTGTCCGATAGAAAACAGTATGTAGTGCTGAATAACTGTAGGAGCTCAGCAATTAGGGTAACCCATGGCGTTCCACAGGGGTCAGTATTAGGGCCGATTCTCTTCCTAGTCTACATAAATGATATTGCAACTTGCCGCTTGAAAGGACGTATCACACTGTATGCCGACGACACAAACTTGTTCTATACTGGTAGTAATAAAGACTCCATTGTTAAGGATATGCAGGAAGACCTCAATACTCTGTGCTTTTGGTTTCAAGCAAATAAATTAAGTATTAATGTGCAAAAGACTAATTATATGATAATGACAAAACAAGGTCAGAATGAAATCCCACACAGTAAAATATATATGCAGAATACTGAAATAAAACTAGTTAGAACTGTCAAATATCTTGGGTTGGTGATTGATAGGAACTTGAACTGGACAGACCATGTTGAATACATTACTAAAAAGATCACACCTGTTGCAGGAATTGTAAAGAAACTTAGTTATCTTATCCCACAACATCTTCTAAAACACATCTACTACTCTTTAATTCATAGTCACCTACAATATTTGAATGTAATCTGGATGCGCTGTAAGAAGTCCGACTTGAATGAGCTAATGGTAGTACAAAATAGAGCTGTTAGAAATATACTTAATCTTCCCTACTTAACACCAATAAAATATCTATACCTAAGTGCTAAAATACCACCCCTAAGCATGAGTGCAGAATTCAATACAGCTGTACTCATGTATAAAATAAAACATAAATTTATACAACACAACACTACATATACTCTGAATTCTGACAACCATCTATATAGTACTAGGCATGCAAATGACTTTGCCTTATACAATGCTTGCTCTTGTAAATATGGTATAAACAGCTTGAAGTTCTCTGCGATCCAGTTATTTAATAACATCCCTGTGGAGATAAAAACAGCACTAACTTTGGCAAAATTCAAACAAAGAGTCAAGCATTATTTTTGGGAAAGGTGCAGTGCTGTTTAAACCAAAATATCAGATGTCATTTAAGGCATTCTCCCAAACAATCTTGCAAACTGTCCGGAACTATTCTTGTACCTCTACAACTTTTATGTTATGTAAATGTAAATACTCTGTAATCTGTTCTTGTACCTCTGCAACTCTGTGTTATGTATATATACTGTAAATACTCTGTAATCAATTCCTGTACGTCTGAAACTTTTGTGTTATGTAATTGTAAATAATCTGAAATCTATTCTTGTACTTCAGCAACTCTTATGTAAATGAAAATACTCCATAATCCATTCTTGTACCTTTGCAACTTTCATATTACGTAAATGCAAATACAGTCAGAAATAATTCTCTGTAATCCTCATATTGATGATGTACATATTTTATATATTGTATGTGTTTATATGTTCAACCATTTACTAATTATCTTATATACACAAACTATATTTTGATGTGTAAGTGCCCGCCAGTATGTAATGTCCTGTACAATTCCTATGTATGAGCCTGCAGGCTCGTTGGAATTAATTGGAATGAATGAATGAATGAATGAATACTGCAAAGTTTTATAAACACTAGTATCATATTTGAAAAACAGAAGGAAACTTAAGGGATGTGTGTTCGCACTGTTTACAACGTTGGTAACTTAATTTTACGAAGTGTGGGCTAGGCAGTTAGCATTTTCATTGGTATTATCTTCCGGCTATTTTTCGCCTCAATGATGTTTAAGTTAAGTTTCTCTCCAAGAAGTAATTACGCCAAAGAAGGCAAATGAATAGATGTTCAGTGTTAGTAATATATTTGGGAGGAAATATCAATCGGAATTTGGCAGTTTAATGTGACTTTTGGTAGTAATGATGCTTTCCAACACTAGTATTAACTATATGTACTATTCGTTGCTGCCGTAGTTACATTCCTGTAAGGGCAAAAGATGGCATGCATGTACTAGTTTTCTAAACCCAAAAACACGACTTGCGATTACACGAAGACGGGTGAGAGTGGCATATTGCGCATCCGTAAATCACGGATATTCGTTTCTGCGATATCCTGGTCTTGTATAACGTGTTGGTCGGCATCTCCCCGTACCTCACCACACCCTTCGCCAAGCTACGGACGGAGATGTGGCCTTGCAGGGGGGGGGGGTGCATTCCAGACTAGTATCCAGCCAGGACTTCGCGCGACTCGCTTGAATTGAAAGTCAGTACGAGTATATTACGGAGAGATGAGCTTAGCTAAGGCTTCGAGATTGACAAGGCAGTTGTGAAAATTAAGTAGTTAAGTACAATGTATTATAAACTGGAGGTTCATTGCTCCATTGCGCTATACCAGAAACCGCCACTGCTCGGGTCCGATTCCAAGCTCTTCCACGAAATTTGAAAGGTGGTACGAGGGGTGGAACGGAGTCCACTCAGCCTCAGAAGGTCAACTGAGTACAGAGGGTTTCGATTCTCACGTCAGCTATCCTCAAAGTGGTTTTCCGTGGGTTCCCACCTCTCCTTCGGGCAAATGCCGGAATGGTACCTAACTTAAGGCCACGGCCGCTTCCTTCCCTCTTCCTTTTCTACCCCTTCCAATTTTCCCAGTCCCACACAAGGCCCCTGTTCAGCATATGAGGTGAGGCCGACTGGACGAAGTACTGGCACTTCTGCCCAGTTGTAACCCCCGACCCAAAGTCTCAAGCTCCAGGATACTGCCCTTGAGGCGGTAGAGGTGGGATCCCTCGCTGAGTCCGAGGCAAAAGCCAAAGCCAAACGTGGAGTGTAAATTGATTAGGAAAGGTAGAAAGAGGGAGAAAGAAAGAAAAAAGTAGTATAACATTATAAAGGCCTATCTCATATATGGTAGAGATATTAATTATTGTGGATTCATTACTATTGTAGATAAATATGACGCTAAAGAGATTAAAACCAATTGATTTCTTAACGGACGAGTGTTACGCCGAGAATAATGAGACATCAGTGAAATTCAAAAAGAACGTAAATCAAAATACTGGAACTCGAAATGTACATCTAAATAATGTTTCACCATACATTTGGTAACCGAGCAAGTGGCCGTGCGGTTAAGGGCGCGCGGCTGTGAGTTTGCATCCGGGAGGTAGTAGGTAGGTTCGAACCACACTGTTAGCAGCCGTGTGGATGGTTTTTCGTGGTTTCACATTTTCACACCAGGCAAATGCTGCGGCTGTACCTTAATTAAGACGAACGGCCGCTTCCTTCCCAATCCAAGGCTTATCCTACCCCATCGTCCCCATAAGGCCTACCTGTGTTGGTGCGACTTAAAGCAAATTCTAAAAAGAAACAAAAAATACAAATTGGTAAGCTTTATCATTACTAACAGTAATTCTTTCACTAGAAACCCAAACATATCGAAGCCGTGGGCCCGCCTCAAAATACATTCTCTTATCCATGAACTAATAGCACTATCAATTTGAGATTTGATATATTATATCAAATTTATAAACCTTAAACCTTTATCTCCAACACTGTCTCTGAAAGTTTTGGAGGCAATAATCCTAGTTTTCATAGCACGCTGAAACAACGCTTGCAAAAGATTTAGCCAGTATAATTGCAGACTTTGGTTCTTATTAATTCTGTAATTTGATATGTGCGAGGAATACCACTTGTGGCAAAGCAATACTTTGATCTACTAAGTGAAAAATCAGACCGATTCTTCTGAGTGTTTGATCACACGAGACGCTAAACACTGCCAAGTGTGAGTCAATGTTTTCGTGTAGCAGATACAAGCATATAAGAGCCGATCTGTCTGCGCTGAACAGGATGTGACGTACCCACTCTGCCCACAGATGTGTGACAAAATTTTGACGTGTCGGGTCATATTAATGTTAATATAGATAAGTAATATATCATTGTTTCTCCATAAACAATATCCTATGGGTGCTAGCCTTCAAGCGTATGGCTTGAAAACGATAGTTGATAATTAATAATGACAATAATAATACGTAATGAGACTCAAAAACCTCCCAGGGTGGGGTGACGGAACACAAATCATTAAGTACACTAGCTTGGAATTTAAGGATCATTAATAATAATTTCAGAAAATACAAATTTAAACAGCTACTTATTAGGATGAAAATCGTGACGTAACGGTGTATTAACGGAATCTGAACTTACGTAAAAAAAGAAAAATTGAATGAAATATACTGTAAGAAAATCAACTTGCGCGAAGACTTGCAGTAATTTATGCCATTAGCTCACCATTTGTAGACTCTATTATGTAGAAGCTGATGATTGATGTATCTCTCGTACAGGTGGCGTCATCTCTTGTGGATTCCAGTCCTACTTCTGCTTTGTGCATAGTACACTAGCTGTAATATGACTTTCCTGCCTTTAACACTTCCTACTGTACTCCTTACATAAAGTCGTAATGAGTCCTAATTTTAAAAGCAAAACCACCATAGGTTATTTTCATGGAGAGTATACACTTGTATTCTTCCGTATTACGGAACAGTAGCGTAAGTAAATTCATAACAAAAGCTCTCCTGCCCTATACTAGTCAAAACCGGTCTCCTGTTGCCTTTACTTCTCGTAATTGAGATAACAGGTCCCAGTGAGAGTAACTTTTGAGTAGTATACTACTCAGATGTGAAGTGAACTAAGTTAAAATCTTCTCCGATGTGCAGACGTAGAATCGTCGTAAGGGTGTCTTCTAAGAGTACGAGTACGAATGTGAATCTGAATAAGAGTGTCCTCTTCATCTCTTGTCGTAGAGTATATAGCCTTCAAAATCTCCCTCAATCAACCATATCACATGGTACAGTAAGATTCGAGGTCTCATCCCTTCTCCTATGTATCTCCCTTCATTACGTCCATTCACATAGGCTGAACTTTCCCGCGGAAATCAAGCGTCAGGTAGCGAACTTCGAAAAGTAGGCGTTTATAATGTTTCAACTGTCTCTTCAGAGGGTGGAGAGGGTAAGGTCTCTCGTAAACTTGATGACGTAAATCAATCAATCAATCAATCAATCAATCAATCAATCAATCAATCTTGATCTGCATTTGGGGCAGTCGCCCAGGTGGCAGATTCCCTATCTGTTGCTTTCCTAGCCTTTTCTTAAATGATTGCAAAGAAATTGGAGATTTATTGAACATCACCCTTGGTAAGTTATTCCAATCCCTAACTCCCCTTCCTATAAACGAATATTTGCCCCAATTTGTCCTCTTGAATTCCAACTGTATCTTCATATTGTGATCTTTCCTACTTTTAAAGACACCATCCAAAAGTTATTCGTGTACTGATGTCCTCCCACGCCATCTCTCCAGTGACAGCTCGGAACGTACCACTTAGTCGAGCAGCTCGTCTCCTTTCTCCCAGGTATTCCCAGCCCAAACGTTACAACATTTTTGTAACGCTACTCTTTTGTCGGAAATCGTCCAGAACAAATCGAGCTGCTTTTCTTTGGATTTTTTCCAGTTCCTGAATCAAGTTATCCTGGTAAGGGTCCCATACACTGGAACCATACTCAAGTTGAGGTCTCACAGAGACAAATATGCTCTCTCCTTTACATCCTTACTACAACCAGTAAATACTCTCATAACCATGTGCAGAGATCTGTACCCTTTATTTACAATCATATTTATTTGATTACCCCAATGAAGATCTTTCCTTATATTTATACCTAGGTATTTACAATGATCCCCAAAGGGAACTTTCACCCCATCAACGCAGTAATTAAAACTGAGAGGACTTTTCCTATTTGTGAAACTCACAACCTGACTTTTATACCCGTTTATCATCATACCATTGCCTACTGTCCATCTCACTACATTATCGAAGTCATTTTGCAGTTGCTCACAATCTTTTAACTGATTTATTACTCTGTACAGAATAACATCATCTGC
Organism: Anabrus simplex; assembly: GCF_040414725.1. NCBI lineage: Eukaryota > Metazoa > Arthropoda > Insecta > Orthoptera > Tettigoniidae > Anabrus > Anabrus simplex. The sequence goes on from NC_090265.1 coordinate 728,275,617, forward strand.
GATAAGCCTTATCTCTGATTCCACTTCTTTACACAAATCATTGATATATATAAGAAAACATAAAGGTCCAATAATACTGCCTTGAGGAATTCCCCTCTTAATTTTTACAGGGACAATAAAGCTTCACCTACTCTAATTCTCTGAGTTCTATTTTCTAGAAACAGTGCCACCCATTCAGTCACTCTTTTGTCAAGTCCAATTGCACTCATTTTTGCCAGTAGTCTCCCATGATCTACCCTATCAAATGCCTTAGATAAGTCAATCGCAATACAGTCCAATTGACCTCCAGAATCAAAGATATCTGCTATATCTTGCTGGAATCCTACAAGTTGTGCTTCAGTGGAATAACCTTTCCTAAACCCAAACTGACTTCTGTCAAATCATTTATTAATTTTGCAAACATGTCTTATATAATCAGAAAGAATGCTTTCCCAAAGCTTTCATACAATGCATGTCAAACTGACTGGTCTGTAATTTTCAGCTTTATGCCTATCACCCTTTCCTTTATATACAGGGGCTACTATAGCAACTCTCCATTCATTTGGTAAAGTTCCTTCATGAAAACAAAAATCAAACAAGTACTTCAGATAGGGTACAATATCCCAACCCATTGTCTTTAGTATATCCCCCGAAACCTTATCAATTCCAGCTGCTTTTCTAGTTTTCAACGTTTGTATCTTACTGTAAATGTTATTGCTGTCGTAGGTAAATTTTAATACTTCTTTAGTATTAGTCACCTCCTCTATCTGGACATTATCCTTGTAACCATACTGCTGACTGAATACTTCTGCCTTTTGAAGATTCTCACATACACACTCCCCTTGTTCATTAATTTTTCCTGGAATGTCCTTCTTGGAACCTGTTTCTGCCTTAAAGTATCTATACATACTCTTCCATTTTTCACTAAAATTAGTGTGGCCACCAATTATGCTTGCCATCATGTTATCCTTAGCTGACTTCTTTGCTAGATTCAATTTCCTAGAAAGTTCCTTCCATTTCTCCTTACTTCCACAGCCATTTGTAACTCTATTTCTTTCCAACCTGCACCTCCTTCTTAGTCTCTTTACTTCCCTGTTATGATATAGTGGATCTTTACCATTCCTTACCACCTTCAAAAGTACAAGCCTATTTTAACATTCCTCAACAATTGCTTTAAACCCATCCCAGGGTCTGTTTACATTTTTATTTACCGTTTTCCACCGATCATAGTTACTTATTAAAAACTCTCTCATGCCTGTTTTATCAGCCATATGGTACTGCCTAACAGCTCGGACATACAGAAAATTTTAACTAAGTTTTATTTTAAATGTATATTTTTAAAATGTAATATTCTAATGAAGATCTTCGCTAAATATATATTATTTTGTGTTGTTTTGTGCAATCCTTGGTGGAGGGTTTCTAACCGTTGTAATCCTTAACTTCCTTTCTTTCACATTTATGTTTAATTAGCACAAAAACAGCTTCGTGATCACTAATACCATCTATTACTTCAGATTCTCTCTAGAACTCATCTGGTTTTACCAGCATCACATCCAGAATATTCTTCCCACTAGCTGGTTCCATCACTTTCTGAATCAGGTGCCCTTCCCATATTAACTTATTTGCCATTTGTTGGTCATGCTTCCTGTCGTTCGCATTACATTCCCAATTGATATTTTGTAAATTGAGATCACCCCCTACGATCACGTTCCTTTCCTTATCGTTTCTCATATAGCTGATTATCTTATCAAATAATTCTGAATCAGCATCTGTGCTACCCTTTCCTGCTCTGTACACTCCAAAGGCATCTAGTTGCCTATTATCTTTAGAAATGAGCCTTAACCCTAGAATTTCGTGCTTGTCATCTTTAATTTTTTCGTAGCTAACGAATTCTTCTTTCACGAGAATGAATACTCCCCCTCCTACCTTTCATATCCTATCTCTACGATACACCCTCCATTTCCGTGAGAAAATGTCTGCATCCATTTCCTGGTAATGGGCTGAAATTAGCCTGCTGACTCCAGTCACATCACTACGGCTATTTACTGCAAGCTATTATTACGAATGATGTTGAAATACTTTACACAATAAGTTGTTCGTTCAGAATACGTTATAGCCGCGATACAAAGAAATGAAATGAGGATGTGAAATGGATGATTAAAACCCTATATACCTATACATATTAATTTAAAAATGACCTACCAGTGATTAAATATATATACATCTCATCAATTAATTTTATAGTTCAACAATTTAATACATGCAGTGATATCCCAAACATCACAAGTAAGTGCTTGCAGCCACATTCCTCATTCTTGCATTCTTTTCATCTCTACACGTACAAATATCACTATCCCTATCTATCTGTATATCTATCTAACTATATATATATATATATATAAAAATATTTTGAGTATGTGTCTACGTATTATTCATGTATAGCTCGGACATACAGGAAATTTTAACTAAGTTTTATTTTAAATTTATATTTTTAAGATGTAATATTCTAATGAAGATCTTCGCTAAATATATATTATTTTGTGGGGTTTTGTGCAATCCTTGGTGGAGGGTTTCTAAACCGTTGTAATCCTTAACTTAACTTTGCATTGTTGTATTATCTTATCTCTGCCTTGCCCAATTACGTAGGTAACTGTGTCATTGTTGTTCTTGTCTCGGGATTTCTCCATGATCTTGCGTGGCGTCGCTAATATTGTGATTATTGTTTTGATCTTGAAGTGAGATCGTGTTTGACTCTCTGTGTGTGTGTGTAATGACGCGTTGGGTTACCGGAACTGTCTTGTACCCTTAATAACAAGAATATTCGCATGGCCTCAGCTACCGTGTGCAGACATTTCCATTTGACGCCATCTGGCTGTCTGCTCGTCAATTTCGACGTTTCGTTTTACTCTAGGCCCCCACTAGGTGGCAGACCGAGTAAACCGAAACTCTCTTGGGCGTCTATGGCTGAGATGTAATGAATTTTGTCGGGTAAGCACCAAATGTGTCACCAGAGATCTTTTACATGCCGACATCGTACGACAGGGAGTGTCGAATGGACTTTTTTCCGTCCTTCAAAAATCCGACTACCTCTGCCGGGTTTGAACCCGCTATCTTGGGATCCGAAGGCCGACACTCTACCGCTTCTTGTTCCCTTTATCATTGACTATGAATTTTAATGTTGTTGATTTACTATTCATTTGATTTTATTTGGGATTTAAGCTTTAATTATTTGTGTCTGCTTTTTTTTCTAAATTTTTGGCTGGTTATGTGTTAAATATTTTTCTTAGGTTTTAATTTGGTAATGGAGAAGGTTTATTTAAAATGACTATATGTATTTTAATTTCATTCATTTATTTATTAATTTTGCAGAGATTTTATTATATATTACTATTGATCGGTTTACTTATATTTTCAAATTTCCATTTATTTACCAATTAATTCATTTAGAATTTGTATGTAATGTTGTATATCCCTTAAATTTTAATTATAGTGTGTTTTTTAAAATATTGGTGTTATTTTCTGGATGCCTGGCTCAATATTTCCTAAACCTGTTTTTCTTAAATGGGGTGGGTTTTCAGTGCAGTTTCTTGCTTCCACCTGTGTCCTGGTAAGTTATATATCTGAGATGCTGTATGCTGGTATTTCTTTTCGCTTCCTTCCTTTGCTATATATACCCTATAGTGTTTGTCGAGCGTAACGCCATTCTTTGTTACCTTAAGGTGGCGTTGCATTCAAGAACTGATCATACCAAGGCCCTATACCGCTGACTGCGCAGTAGCGTATGACTGGGGAAGAGCTGTCCATGCGCGTGTCGCCATGTTGCGGGCACTCTGTAGCTCGCCGATGAGACCGTAGTATGGAATTCATGCATTAACTTCAATTACGCACAAATGAAAACACCTGTCGACAGGTTATTTTTATTCCTGCGACACAGGATAACACGGTAAGAAAAGATGTTAATTAGATACATCCAAAATAAAATGTTTAAAAGGTGCCACTTTAGAAAGCAAAAGCAGAAGATCCGTACGGACATGTTTCATTCCATGCATCTGGGAAACTTAGCTATTTCCAGGTCCTAATTGATTAATAATAAATGGCACAACCTACACCGACTAACGTGAATACACGCAATAAATATACAAGAATCAAGACGGTAATAACACGGAAATGATACTTATGCTTACAAACTTAACACATTTGCATTGTTATTGAACAAATCTCCACAAATCATTTGGATAGCTGGCCTAGAAGTAACAGATATAATAAAACAACATTTAGAAACCTGGATAAGAAGACTTCAAAATACACTCGTAATGATAGTAAATATATACCTACGTAGATAAACACATGTCTTAAATTTAGAGAACACTCTCCAAAAACAGAAAACATTGTATACCAGTACATTAAATAATTTTCAAGAAAAATATTTAGCTCACATTAGGCCTACTATAATGATCATGTTTGTAACTGATTTGTTTGCATATTCGGAATAGACACATGCAATTAAATCCTACACTCAGCAGTTAAGTTTTCATGAAAATACCAAGACATTTTCAAATTACAGCAGTTTACAACTTCAGTATGATTTCCAGATCATGAGAAGAAAACCAATCTTTTACCTGTGACATAGGAGACTGGAGAACATCAGTAATCCATCAATTCTTTCAATATATACAGTTTTTACAAACAGTTGTATCAAAAGCAAGAATCTGTAATACTGGCAAAAAAATCTGTGAAATAGAATGTTTTCTATAAAAGTTACATGACAGATCTTTCCTTTCTGATGAGTAATCACAGCAGATATTATTCAGTACTATGAACAGATTGTTGAAAAGATACACCGCTGCAGAAATCTTTAAAAAAAATAAAGCTATGCCCAGTGTTCACCACAAGTAACTTTGCTTACTTTACTAATTTCCATCTGAGTGACATTTTTCTTTTTTTTATTATTTCTAGGATGTGAAATAGTATATCAGGATGAGTATACTTCAATTATGATTTCTACATGGTTTGGAAAATAGCTATCTACAATCTACTGAGATATACTGAGATTTTTATGTTTTGTGGGGCTTCCTGCACTAAAATAATTGTGAAATGCACTGTGTAACAATACTGACTGAACTGTTACATGGACTGGGATCTATGGTGTTATTCTGTTGATTTGTCTCCCCAAAATCTAACTTCCTTTTTAAACTCCTACAGGGAGCCTTTTCAGTCTGAAAAAAATTAGACCTATTGGGTCCACCATAAAAAACCTTATCGTTGATAAAAAAATAAAAATAAAATGAAGTAATACAACATCTAATCCAAATTACCTGAACTACAAGTACCTTTTGTAGATGATCTGGAAAGTCAAACAGTGTTGGAAATGCATCATCTTTCAGAATCTTGTTCCCTTCAGATTGCCAAAAACTTACTTCTGTGAAGTGAATTGAACAGAGTATATGCGAATAAGTTGGAACAAACTTGTCTCCTTTAACAGCAACAAGCCACTTCGACAGAAGTTCAGGCTTATTCAATGGAAATCTGTAAGCAATATGTCTAAAAATAATAGCCATGTATTCGAAATCAAAGAAATGTATATATTTCTATCTCCTTTTTTTCTTAACCATTCCTGGTACAATGACAGAACATTCTCCCAGTGATTTATCACAATATATTCTTCTGCTTCATAAATAGAACCTCATGTGATATATTTCAGAACAGAGTGGTGGAGGCAGCAATCATTCACATTTCACTACATTATTTTACCTGAAAAGAATACCTAGCTTAGTTTAAGTTTCTCGGAATTAAATATATTTTTACCAGTTGGTTAAATTTAAGAGAGGAATAATATATCATTTAGGTTTCAAAATTCCCCCTCATACTATTCTCATCTTAAATACCAATAATAGCCCTACTGATTTCATAAACTCGAACTGAAAGATTTTCTGAGCACAAATTAAAATTGAAAATGTGTTCTAACTTTTTTATTACAGGAACATTATGATTCACATAAGGAAGGAGACAAAGGAGCTTGAATATTAAGCATATATGAATATAACAGTTAAATAGGTAGTTGGATTAGTGTTTTCTAGTGCAAAGTAGGAGTTTGCCTAGTCAAACTTCTCTGGAACAGCATACAATTCTTTAATTATAAAGGAGATGTGAAAACATGGGTAATGATATCAATAAATAATTTTTCTGATTATTGTTAACAATCTGAAACCGTAATTTGACCTAAAATAGATGGGATTACCAAGCTATATCAATCATATTTTTCGGATTCTACGCCCGTGTTTATCGAAATTTTAATACGGGTACACAGTCTGTAAGAACAAAATGTGGGCTTTTTCAGAATAGCTGTTTAGTTCTTAAGAACTTCCCCTAATGAAATGAAAAACGCCAAGAAGAAGCCTAAACAATGAGAATGCCACGTCCATACATCCCTGAATCCACCACTCTGTAGCCCATTCTCGATTTTGGTAATTTTATAACATTTCAATTTCTACTCACTTGTGAAAAGAAATACCAGATCCTTTCTGATACCGATTTGTGCAAATGAAAGCTGCACAAGAGATCACCATCGTGAATATTTCTCCACTCCGCACTTACGGCTTCACTTAGGCCTACTCTCCTTTAATATCGCCAATCAATGTAAGCTCGCACTTATCACTAAAATAGTTGCCAATATTACAAATTATCACTTTATCACATAACACAACCACAGACCCGCTAACCGATAGGAATCACCATGAAAAACGCACAAGAAACTGTAAACATCACCACGTGTTAACTATGCATTCAAAACTGAAGCGCCCGCAAACATGGCGATGCGCGAAGATATTCAATTTTCCGCATAACACCAGCGCGCTCTGTGAGCCTATATAAGTAATATTAAAATCTTCGGATCATACGGATTTTATTGACACTGGAAATTTGCAGAATTCTGAAAAAAGTGAATCGTGGATTTATTTTGGTTCAACTAACCTCACACGGCTTATAACTATGTCTCTGTATTGCAGCTTCAATTATGTGATTTACAATATTAATTTTTAATTTGCATTCTGCTAAACATATCTTAACAAATGTTTCAGCTATAAATTCGTTGCTGTTCAAGTGTCATATAACAGCATATGAGAAACATATTCCTTTATTGTTGCTTGTGACATACATCACCATCATCATCAATATCCCACTCCAGTCACCCGGGTGTTGTTAACAAGCCTCCTCCACTGCCTTCTGTCCTTTTACTCTTTCTGCTCCATTACTTGATCTTCCACGAAAGACCTGGACAACTATAAACAGGATTCGGACTGGCCATGGCAGACGTGCCGACTCCCTCCATAAATGGGGAGTACTAAATTCGGCAGCGTACAGTTGTGGTGCCATGAAGCAAACAGTTCAGCATATTGTGGAGCAGTGTCCTCTCGCTGCCTACAATAGAAACCCAAGAGACTTTTTTCTGCTCTCACGCTTGTGTGTTAACTATATAAATAATTTGAACCTATAACATACTTCAAACTGTAAATATTATGTATTACTATTGTATTTATATGTAATGTGATGTGTTAGCCATACGCTAAATAAATAATAATCCGCCACATCTAATCCATCTTCTCAAATGTCCTTCCAAATCTGGTCCATCCACCTTCTTCTCGGTCTTCCAACTGGTCTATTTCCCTTAACTTCTCTTTCCTATTGCCTTCTTGCTACCCGTTCCTTTCCCATTCATTTTACATGTCCGAACCATCTCAGTCTTGCTTTCTGTATGTTCTGTACTAACGGTTCTGTATTTAGCTCTTCTCTGATTGTTATATTTTGAAATCTCTCTCTTGTCTTGTTAACCAATGTTCGTAAACATTTCAAATCTACTGCTTGGATCTTACTATCCTGTCTCCTATTAGTTACCAGCGTTTCTAGTCCATATGTTACAATTGGTATGAAATACTGTTTATATAATGTTTATTTCGTTTTCTTGGGTACATTGTCATCCCACAAACGCTCTCTGACTTGATGATAAAATGATGTACCTTTAGTTAGTCTGTTATTAATATCGGGGTTGATTTCATTACATCCACACATAATATAGGCTTTTGGGCTTATGCCGTGTCAAGAAAATAAGGTGAACTTCTTTACGTTTCGCAGAGAACTGTGCTCTGAGTCATCAGAAGAAAATCTCGACTGTCCACGAGAAAGGATTCTTAAACAATGAGCTTTGAATTTAGACCTTTATAGAAGTGGAAATGGTATGTTCATTCCTTTCCAGATGACTCCCCGGATGCAGTACAGCGCTAGCGTTCAAAGCGGAAGCTGACGGAACCGTCAGAAACAGTCTAAGATTGTCATATAACATGTGTACGTAACATATGACATTGACACAAGCCTGGAATGAAACATCTAGCGATGAGGAATGCACGAATGTGGAAAGCATCGGGACGAAATAACAATAGTGAAGGGACAGGGAAGGGAAAAACCTATGTAAATCCTTAATGGCTGGTAACCAGGTATTACTTAATTGATAGCCGGCGTCCCTGTTGAAATTGTTAGGATTTCTACATATTTCCACAGCTTCCTGTATAATCATGGACATGTAGAGTCTAGTGTGGGTAAGAGCTCAAGCATCTTGGAAGATGACCTCATGACCCGACGACACAGAGTGCTCAGCTATTGCTAATTTGTCTGGCTGGATGAGACGAATATTACGTTCATGTTCCTCGATATGGGTACCAATGGACCGGCATGTTTGGCCAATGTATACCTTACAAATAGAAATAGGAAAGGACTTCCACCTATCAATACTTATTTATTGCGCTTATTATGCTACAGTATCGGTTTCGACCCCCCTACATAGGGTCACCTTGAGCTGAACAATACACTCACATATAGATCATGAAGCTATGATTAAGATTACATTGCCTGGGGAATGCCATATGATAACAAATATTTGGTCGCGACCAAATGGGGCATGTCAAAACGGGAACTGGCGTGTATGTCACTATGTGTGCCAATGCAAATGTATGTCTATAATGATATGCTTTAGTTCTTAAAATTAGTTTATAAAACACTATCTACACTTAAAACTAACTTATAAGTATAAAATATAAAACAATATATGTAGGGACATTTCATGCACATGCACGTTTGTGTCTTGCGCGTTGTTCAGTTCATCGGTTGGCTTGTGTGTTCAAGTCTTTTTTCATAGTTGTACACTTGGTTAATGGTTTTGGAGCTTGAATGATATGTTTTGCTTGTTACACATTATATGTGTAAAAGATTTTATCTTCATGTGTATACATTAGAATAAAATACTTCCCAAGTTTAAAAAAGTGTGCCAGGCGTATGGATATAATTAGTATAAAATATGTATATTCAGCTATGCTGTGTGCTGAATCTTGTTTTTTGTTAAAATTGAATCATGTTGTCCTGTAACCTCCATAAAATTTGAGTGGCATTGGATTCCCTTCCATCCGTAGCTGTGCAGTGATGTTATAATTATCTGTGGAAGATAAGATTTAGCTGTGAGTGATATTTTATGTTGGAGGAATGTCTAAGGATTGTGTGTGCTAATTTGAATATGTACTTACTGTTAGTGATGTGGTTGAGTTGCGTTTAAGATATGAGCTTGTTGTGTACTGCTTCGTGCTCATCTTGGGCTCATACTAGCTGCCGTGAGGGGTAGGGCAGCGCCTCCTAGAGAAGCGCTGGGTAGGGAGAGTTGCTGTTGTGTGGGTAGGGGTGGAGCTAGGTGTGTCGTTTGATGTTTCCCTGTCGCGTGTCATGTTTTGTTTATTGATTATATTAAAGTAACCGTTTTTAAGGGCGGGGATGACTGTACTGAAGATGATGTTAGTTTTTTCTGTAACTTCATTTATGTTAAAATTTGGATTGGTATACTGATCTAGAGAAATTTAATATTCTTCTGTTATGCTGAGCAGGGGGTCCTTGGGGTTTATGTTCAGGATTTGCATGCCATTCTCGATGTTTGTGAATCTGTGTTTATAGTCTTCGATATATTGGCCGATTGAGGAAAAATGATTGTGTTCTGCAGCATTTATGTGTTCAATATATCGGGTTAGAAAGTTCCTACCGGTGCGTCCGACGTATCTTGTCTCACAATTATTGCATTTAATATGGTATACACCTGAGTGATTTTATTTGTTGCTGCTGTTGATTGTCCTGATGTGTGTATGATATTGGTACTGTTGTGTGTAGTTTTTAAAGCTATTCTTGAGTTATGTATTTTAAAAACGTTAGTTATGGGGTATATGTGTACATTATTGAAGGTGAATAGCGCATAATCCTTCTTGGGTTTGTCCACTTCTGTTAATTTGGTTTTGGGTTGAGATTTCATTTTGTGAATGATTTTGTTAACAATTTCGTTCTTGTATCCATTGTTTTTAGCTATGTCATGAATTAGTTGCAATTCTGTATTTAAATCTTTTTTTGTTAACGGTATATTAAATGCTCTGTGTATCATGCTGTAGTAAGCTGCTCTTTTGTGTGTGTTGGGTTGAATGGCATCTATTTATTGTGTTTGTGTGCGTGGGTCTTTTAAATATTTTGTAAGAAAGGTGGTCTTCTTGTCTGGTTATCGTTATGTCCAAGTAGTTCAGAGTGCGATTGTTTTCGGTTTCTGTGGTAAATTTTATGTGGGGGGGGTCCATTGTGTTTAGTTTGTTTAATATATCGGTTTCATTTGTGAACCTATTATCGATGATGACGAAAATGTCATCAACAAATATACACCAAAAAATATATTGTCTATTTTACTAATTGATGTGTGCTCTAAAAGGTCTATGTAAATTTCGGCGAGTATACCAGAGGCGGGAGATCCCATCGGTAAGCCTTGATGCTGGTAAATAGTATAATGGAATTTAAAGCACTTGTTAGTAATGGCAAAATCAAGTAATTTAATGAAGCCTTCTATTTCTAAAGTGCTTAGAGTGCTGCGACTTTTTAGATTGGATTCAATGATTTCTATTGTTCGTTTTGTGGGAATGTTGGGGTACATATTTATTATGTCCAATTATGCGAGAATGTGGTGTTGTTCAATCATTAATCCTTTCGTTGTATTACAAAAATCCACTGAATTCCGTTGTTTTATTAGCTGAGAATACATAGTGCTTTTTAAGGAATTTTTGGATAAATTGCGAGGGTTTATATGTCGGGCTTGCTCTGTAGTTGATAATAGGTCTCATTGGAATGTGTTCTTTACGTATTTTGGGATAAGCTTTAGCAGTTGGTATTTGAGGATTCATTACTATAAGTTTGAGGATACTACTTCAGTTAAAAGAAAGTGTGTATTTTTTAATAGAGCTTTGAAGTTTGTTTGTATGTTAGTTGGATCTTTACATTTGATGAGGAAAGTGTTGTCTTGAAAACATTCTTTTGTTTTTGATATGTATTGGTCTTTGTTGATGATAACAGTGGTGTTGCCTTTGTTGACTTTCGTTATGAGTAGATTAATCTGTTTTATTTTGTTTTTGAGTTTATGTGCGTTTTATTGGCAGAGTTATTGTTTTGGAAGTTACTGTGAATTTTGTGATATATTGTGGGAGCCTTTTTTAAATATCATATATCTCTTCATCTCGTAGCTCGTGTGGGATTTTCTGTATGGCGTTTTCTATTTCGGTGGTGATGGTGGTGGTTGTGATATTCTGGAAGGTTGATGTGTTGCCCCAATTGTGCTTGGGTCCTTTGCTCAAGATAACAGTTCCCATATCGTTAAAAGTCGTGTTTGTGAGATTTTTTCCGGGTGGGTGGAATTTGTGTTCAGTAATTTCGTTGGGAAGGGTTGGGGAGTTCGTGTTCGGAATTTTGGTTTGTGGGTTTGGATTGGATGGTTGTTTAAGCGCTTCTATTTTCTTATTTAGTGTATTCTGTTTGTTGGTGGCTAAGTTTTTATTTTTCTGTCGTAATCTGTTGAAAATCATCCCAGTAGCTCTGTGGTAGCCCATTGGATGCTTTTAAATGTATTTGGTATTTTTCGTTGTTGAGATATTGTTTTTATGCTGTATAAAAATTATATTTCTTCTTTCAGCCAGCTTTTGTTTGTTCTTTTTTTGCGTATTGCGAGTTTGTATAGTACGTCTGTATTATTACATTTGTCTCACAAATTTATTTCTTAGGTAATTTATTAGACACTCCTTTAGAAAAGCAATGCTCTTAATCGTGTTCGTCAGTGTGATCTAGTTTCGATATCTATATGCGTTCCGTTTCGTCTGGATGGCTACGGTATCGTAATCTATGATCTTCATATCCGTATTGACGAACTACACAATTAGAAATAGGAAAGGACTTCCACCTATCAATACTTATTTATTGCACTTATTATGCTACAGTACCCGTTTCGACCTCCTACATAGGGTCATCTTCAGCTGACCTATCTATCACATATAGGTCATGAAGCTTTGATTAAGATTACATTGTCTGGGGAATGCCATGTGATAACAAATATTTGGTCACGTCCAAATGGGGCATGTCAAAACGGGAACTGGCTTGTATGTTACTATGTGTGACAATGCAATTGTATGTCTATAATGGTATGCTTTAGGTCTTAAAATTAGTTTATAAAACACTATCTCCACTTAAAACTAACTTATAAGTATATGTGTGTGTTTGAGTCATCAGTCCATAGACTGGTTTGATGCAGCCCTCCATGCCACCCTATCCTGTGCTAACCTTTTCATTTCTACGTAACTATTGGATCCTACATCTGCTCTAATCTGCTTGTCATATTCATACCTTGGTCTACCCCTACCGTTCTTACCACCTACACTTCCTTCAAATCCAACTGACCAAGTCCTGGGTGTCTTAAGTTGTGTCCTATCATTCTATTTCTTCTCGTCAGATTTAGCCAAATCGATCTCCTCTCACCAATTCGAATCAGTATCTCTTCATTCGTGATTCGATCTATCCATCTCACGTTCAGCATTCTTCTGTAATACCACATTTCAAAAGCTTCTATTCTCTTTCTTTCTGAGCTTGTTATCGTCCGTATTTCACTTCCATACAATGTCACGCTCCACACGAAGGTCTTCAAAAACATCTTTCTAATTCCGATATCAATGTTTGAAGTGAGCAAATTTCTTTTCTTAAGAAAGCTCTTCCTTTCTTGTGCTAGTCTGCATTTTATGTCCTCCTTACTTCTGCCATCGTTAGTTATTTCACTACCCAAGTAACAATATTCATCTACTTCCTTTAAGACTTCATTTCCTAATCCAATATTTCCTACATCACCTGCCTTCGTTCGACTGCACTCCATTACTTTTGTTTTGGACTTATTTATTTTCATCATGTACTCCTTACCCAAGACTTCATTCATACCATTCAGCAACTTCTCAAGATCTTCTGCAGTCTCAGATAAAATAAAAATATCATCGGCAAATCTCAAGGTTTTGATTTCCTCTCCTTGGACTGTGATTCCCTTTCCAAATTTCTCTTTGATTTCCTTTACTGCCTGTTCTATGTAAACATTGAAAAGGAGAGGGGACAAACTGCAGCCTAGCCTCACTCCTTTCTGGATTGCTGCTTCTTTTTCAAAGCCCTCGATTCTTATCACTGCAGACTAATTTTTATACAGATTGTAGATAATTCTTCGTTCTCGGTATCTGATCCCTATCATCTTCAGAATCATAAATAGGTTGGTGCAATCAACATTATCGAATGCCTTTTCTAGATCTACGAATGCCATGTACGTGGGCTTGTCCTTCTTGATTCGATCCTCTCAGATCAGACGTAAAGTCAGGATTGCTTCACGTGTTCCTACATTTCTTCTGAAGCCAAATTGATCTTCTCCCAACTCAGCTTCAATTTGTTTTTCTATTCTTCTGTAAATAATTCGTGTTAAAATTTTGCAGGCATGAGATACTAAACTAATGGTGCCGTAGTTTTCACACTTGTCAGCAACAGCTTTCTTGGGAATAGGTATAACAACATTCTGCCGAAAATCGGATGGGACTTCTCCTGTCTCATACATCTTGCACACTATACCCTTGCCATGCTGGTTTCTCCTAAGGCAGTCAGTAATTCAGAGGGAATGTCATCAATTCCAGGTACCTTGTTCCTATTTAGGTCACTCACTGCTCTGTCAAACTACGACCTCAAAATTTGATCTCCCATTTCATTAGCATTAACAGCCTCTTCATGTTCCAGAACCAAATTATCAACATCTTTACCTTGATACGACTGTTGGATATGCTCCTGCCATCTTTCTGCTTTGTCTTCTTTCCCTAGAAGTGGCTTTCCATCTGAGCTCTTAATATTCATCCACCTAGATTTCCTTTCTCCCAAGGTTTCCTTGATTTTCCTGTATGCAGCATCTACCTTTCCCAGGACCATACAGCCTTCGACATCCTTGCACTTCTCCTTCAGGCATTCTTCCTTAGCTACCTTGCACTTTCTATCCACTTGATTCTTTAATCGCCTGTATTCTTTTCTGCCCTCTTCATTTCTAGCATTCTTGTATTTTCGTCGTTCATCAATCAGGTCTAGTATCTCCCGAGTTATCCACTGATTCTTAGTTGATCTTTTCTTCCACCCTAACATTTCTTCAGCAGCCCTACTGACTTCATTTTTTATGACTCTCCACTCCTCCTCTATAGTGTTTCCTTCAGCCTTTTCATTTAGTCTTTGTGCAACATGTTCCTTGAAACAATCCCTCACACTCTTTTCGTCAAGTTGTCTAGATCCCATCTTTTCGCATTCTTTCCTTTCTTCAATTTTTTCTACTTCAGATGGCATTTCATGACCAACAAGTTGTGGTCAGAGTCCACGTCTGCTCCTGGGAAAGTTTTGCAATCCAACACCTGGTTTCTGAATCTCTGCCTAATCATAATGAAATCTATTTGATACCTTCCAGTTTCTCCAGGTCTCGTCCACGTATACAGCCGTCGTTTGTGGTGTTTAAACCAAGTATTGGCAAGAACTAAATTATGATCAGTGCAGAATTCAACCAGCCGACTTCCTCTTTCGTTCCTTTGTCCCAATCCTAATTCTCCTACTGTACTACCTTCTCTTCCTTGGCCTACCACTGCATTCCAGTCTCCCACCACAATTATTCTCGTCACCTTTTACATACTGGATTAAATCTTCTATCTCCTCATATATTCTTTCAGTATTCAAGTCTTATTTTCATAGTTGCACAGTTGGGTAATGTTTTGGAGCATGAATGACATGATTTGCTTGTAGAATTAACACATTATATGTATAAAAGATTTTGTCTTCATGCACATACATCGAATAAAACACTTTCCAAGTTTCAGAAAAGAGTCCCAGGCATATAGATACAATTAGGATAAAATGTGTATATTCAGCTATGCTGTGTGCTGAATCTTGTTTTTTTTGTTAAAATTGAGTCATGTTGTCCTGTGACATCCGTAAAATTTCAGTGGCACTGGATTCAAAGTGGTGGCTCCTTTCCATTTGTAGCTCTGAAGTGATGTTATAATTATCTGTGGAAGATAAGATTGAGCTGTGAGTGATATTTTAAGTTGGAGGAATGTCTAAGGATTGTGTGCGCTAATTTGAATATGTACTTACTGTTATTGGTGTGGTTGAGTTGCGTTTGAGATGTGAGCTCGTTGTGTACTGCTTCGTGTTCGTCTTGGGTTCATACTAGCTGCTGTGAGGGGGGAAGGAGGGGTAGGAAGAGTTTCTGTTGTGTGGTAGGGGTGGAGCCAGGTGTGTCGTTTGATATTTCTCTGTAGCGTGCCATGTTTTGTTTTGTTTATTGATTATCTTAAGGTAACCGTTTTTTAGGGCGGGGATGACTGTATTGAAGATGATGTTAGTTTTTACTGTAACTTCATTTATGTTAAAATTTGGATTGGTATACTGATCTAGAGAAGTTTAAAATTCTTCTGTTATGTTGAGCAGGGGGCCCTTGGGGTTTATGTTCAGGATTTGCATGTCATTCTCGATGTTTGTGAATCTGTGTTTATAGTCTTCGAAATATTGGCCTATTGAGGAAAAATGATTGTATTTTGCAGCATTTATGTGTTCATTAAATCGGGTTAGAAAGTTTCTACCGGTGCGTCCGACGAATCTTGTCTCAATAGTTATTGCATTTAATACGGTATACCGCTGAGTGGTTGTATTTGTTGTTGCTGTTGATTGTCCTGATGTTGTGTATGATATTGGTACTGTTGTGTGTAGTTTTAAAAGCTATTCCTGAGTTATGTTCTTTTTAACGTTAGTTGTGGGGTGTATAGTGCATAATCTTTCTTGTGTTTGTCCACTTCTGTTATTTTGGTTTTGGGTTGGGATTTTATTTTGTGAATGATTTTGCTAACAATTTCTTTCTTGTATCCATTGTTTTTAGCTATGTCATGAATTAGTTGCAATTCTTTATTTAAATCTTTGGTTAACGGTATATTAAATGCTCTGTGTATCATGCTGTAGTAAGCTGCTCATTTGTGTGTGTTGGGGTGAATGGAATCTATTTTAATTGTGTTTGAGGTGTGCGTGGGTCTTCTAAATATTTTGTAAGAAAGGTGGTCTTCTTGTCTGGTTATCGTTATGTGCAAGTAGTTCAAGTGCGGTTGTTTTCGGTTTCCGTGGTAAATTTTATGTGGGGGTCTATTGTGTTTAGTTTGTTTAATATATCGGTTTCATTTGTGAACCTATTATCGATGACGACGAAAATGTCATCAACAAATCTACACCAAAAATATATTGTCTATTTTACTAATTGATGTGTGCTCTAAAGGGTCTATGTAAATTTCGGCGAGTATACCAGAGGCGGGAGATCCCATCGGTAATTCTTGTTGCCGGTAAATAATATCATGGAATTTAAAGTAGTTGTTACTAATGGCAAAATCAAGTAATTTAAGGAACTCTACATATATTGTTTTTATCTTATACACTTATAAGTTAGTAAGAGGAGATAGTGTTTTATAAACTAATTATAAGACTTAATGCATATCATTATAGATATACAATCGCATTGTCACACATAGTCACATACACGCCAGTTCCCGTTTTGACATGCCCTATTTGGACGTGACCATATATTTGTTATCATATGGTATTCCCCAGACAATGTAATTTTAATCAATGCTTCATAATCTATGTGTGATAGATAGGTCAGCTAAAGATGACCCTATGTAGGAGGTCGAAACCGGCACTGTAGCAATAAAAGTATTGATAGGTGGAAGTCCTTTCCTATATCTAATTGTGTAGTTCATCAATACGGATATGAAGATCATAGATCACGATACCGTAGCCAACCAGGCAGAACAGAACGCATATAGATATAGAAACTTTAAGATCAATCTAACCAACGCGATTAAGAGCATTGCTTTTCTGAAGGAATGTCTAATAATTGACCTAACACCTAAATTTTTGAGAAAATATAATAATAAACACAGACACACTATACAAACTCGCAATACGCAAAAAACCAAAAAAAGCAAAATCTGGCAGAAAGAAGAAATAAAATTTTAATACCGTAAAAACAATATCTCAACAACGAAATATACCAAATATATTTAAAAGCATCCAATGGGCTACCGCAGAGCTACTGGGATGATTTTCAATAGATTACGACAGAAAAAATAAAAACTTAGCCACTAACAAACATAATACACTAAGAAATTAGAAGCGCTTAAACATTCATCCAAACCAAACCCACAAACCAAAGTTCCGAACACGAACTCCCCAACCCTTCCCAACGAAATTACTGAACACAAATTACACCCACCCGGAAAAAGTCTCACAAACACGACTTCAACGAAATGGAAACTGTTATCTTGAGCAAGGGACCCAAGCACAATTGGGGCAACACATCAACCTTCCAGAACATCACAACAACCATCACCGAAATAGAAAACGCCATACAGAAAATCCCTCACGAGCTACGAGATGAAGTGAGATATGCTATTAAAAAAAGGCTCCCACAATATATCGACAAAATTCACAGTAACTTCAAAAACAATAACTCTGCCAATAAAACGCACATAAACAAACTCAAAGAAAAAATAAAACAGAATAATCTACTCATAACGAAAGCCGACAAAGGCAACACCACTGTTATCATCGACAAAGACCAATACATATCAAAAAATAAATAATTTTTCAAGACAATACTTTCCTCATCAAACGTAAAGATCCGACTAATATCATACAAAGAAACTTCAAAGCCTTATTAACACGCTTTCTTTTCACTGAAGTAGAATCCTCAAAACTTACAGTAATGAATCCTCAAATACCAACTGCTACAGCCTATCGCAAATACATAAAGAACACATACCAATGGGACCTATTAACAACTACAGAGCAAGCCCAACCTATAAACTCTTGTAATTTATCCAAAAATTCCTTAAAAAGCTCTATGCATTCTCAGCTAATCAAACAATACGGAATTCAATAGATTTTGGTAGTAGAACGAAAGGATTAAAGATTGAACACCACCACATTCTCGCATCATTTGACATAATAAACATGTACCCCAACATTCCCCCAAAACGAACAATAGAAATCATTGAATCCAACCTAAATGGTCGAAGTACTCTAAGCACTTTAGAAATAGAAGAGTTCATTAAATTACTAGATTTTGCCATTAGTAACAACTACTTTAAATTCCATGATACTATTTACCGCAAGAAGGCTTAGCGATGGAATTTCCTGCCTCTGGTATACTCGCCGAAATTTACTTAGACCATTTAGACACACATGAATTAGTAAAATAGAAAATATATTTTTTGGTGTAGATATGTTGAAGACATTTTCGTCATCATTAATAATAGCCCACAAATGAAACCGATATATTAGACAAACTCAACACAATAGACCCCCACATAAAACTTACCACAGAAACCGAAAACAATCGCACTCTGAACTACTTGGACATAACAATAACCAGACATGAAGACCATCTTTCCTACAATATATTTAGAAAACCCACGCACACTTCAAACACAATTAAAATAGATTCCGTTCACTCCAACACACACAAAAGAGCAGCTTACTACATCATTATACACACAGCATTTAATATACCGTTAAAAAGAAGATTTAAATAAAGAATTACAGCTAATTCATGACATAGCTAAAAATGGATACAAGAACGAAATGGTTAACAAAATCATTCACAAAATAAAATCCCAACCCAAAACTAAATTAACAAAAGTAGACAAACGAAAGAAAGATTATGCACTATTCACCTTCAATAATGTACACACATGTACCCCATAAGCAGCGTTTTTAAGAAACATAACTTAAGATTAGCATTCAAAACTACAAACAACAGTAACAACAAATACAACCACTCAGGGATATACCGTATTAAATGCAATAACTGTGAGACAAGATTCGTCGGATGCACCGGTAGGAACTTTCTAACCCGATATAATGAACACATATATGTTGTAAAACACAATCATTTTTCCTCAATAGGCCAACCCATCGAAGACTATAAACACAGTTTCACAAACATTGAGAACGACATGCAAATCCTGAACATAAACCCCAAGGGCCCCCTGCTCAATACAACAGAAGAATTTTACATTTCTCTAGATCAGTACACTAATCCAAATTTTAACATAAATGAAATCACAGAAAAAACTAACTTCGTCTTCAATACAGTCATCCCCGCCCTTATAAACGGTTACTTTAATATAATCAATAAACAAAACATGACACGCGACAGAGAAACATCAAACGACACACCTAGCTCCACCCCTACCCACACAACAGCAACTCTCCCTACCCCTCCTTTCCTTCCCCTCACAGCAGCTAGTATGAGCCCAACATGAACACGAAGCAGTACACAACAAGCTCATATCTTAAACGCAACTCAACCACATCAATAACAGTAAGTACATATTCAAATTAGCACACACAATCCTTAGACATTCCTCCAACATAAAATATCACTCACAGCTAAATCTTATCTTCCACAGATAATTATAACATCACTGCACAGCTACAGATGGAAGGGAATCCAATGCCACTCAAATTTTACGGAGGTTACAGGACAACATGATTCAATTTTAACAAAAAACAAGATTCAACACACAGCATAGCTGAATATACATATTTTATCCTAATTGTACCCGTACGCCTGGCACTCTTTTTTAAACTTGGAAAGTATTTTATTCTAATGTGTATACATGATGACAAAATCTTTTATACATGTAATGTGATAATTTTACAAGCAAATCATATCATTCAAGCTCCAAAACCATTAACCAAGTGTACAACTATGAAAATAAGACTTGAACACAGAAGTCAACCCATGAAGTCAAGTCAAGAAGTCAACACGAAAGACACAAACGTTCATGTGCATGAAGTGTTCCTACATATAATGTTTTTATCTTCTATACTTGTAGGTCAGTTTTAAGTGGAGACAGTATTTTATAATTTTAAGACCTAAAGCATATTATTATAGACATACAATTGCAATGTCACACATAGTGACATACAGTACACGCCAGTTTCCATTTTGACATGACCAAATATTTATCATCATATGGCATTCCCCAGACAACGTAATCTTAATCATAGCTTCATGATCCATATGTGAATGTATTGTTCAGCTGAAGATGACCCTATGTAGGAGGTCGAAACCGGTACTGTAGCATAATAAGTGCAATAAATAATTATTGATATGTCGAAGTCCTTTCCTATTTGTAATTGTGTAGTTCGTCAATACGGATATGAAGATCATAGATTACGATACCAATGTATACCTTACTGCAAGTACAGAGAATTTTGTATACCCCAGGATGTAAATGTGGGGACAATTTGTCCTTGGTTTTACCCAGACTCTGAGCAATTTTAGTGGCGGTGCCAAACACGGGTTTTATATTGTGTTTGCTGAGAACCTTGGCAATTTGATCAGTGGTGTTGAATGTGAGGCAAGTAGGCAGTTCCCTTCACTTCTTACTTCCATGTGCTTTGCCTGGTCATTTCTCTGGGATGCAGGGCTCTATGAACCTGCAAATCGCTGTAACGATTACCCTTCAACGTGACAATGAGCGTGTCCATCTCCATCTGGATATTTGATGGCTCACAAATTCGTTTTGCCCTCTTGGAGAGTCTCGTGAGAATACCTTGTTTATGTGCTGGATGGTGGTGAGAATCTGCATGATTTGTGTGGGTAGGCTTACAACAGATGGTATGTCCTAAGGATTACAAGTGATTACTTTGACCGTATTGAAATTCAATTATTAAATGTTAAACAAGTAATATATTGAAACTACCTATTTAATACTAGTAAAGTCTTTAGCACTATAACACTGTCATTATATTAAGTTGGTACATGTTTCACCTGTTATTGCAGGCATCATCAGCCATGAATTCTAACTCCAAGTCAGAGCTCTGAGTGGATGCTATACTGGGATTATTCATAAATCAATATTTTTCATATAACATTTTGCACTGAAGTACAAGAACATTAGGTCATATTGGAGTGAACAAGCCGTTCATGTCTTAAAGTTCTAATGTGACGTCCTGCTTAAGTTCACAACCAATGGAAATAATACTGTCATTCTCATAATGCCGGTAATGTGAACAGCGTGATACAAGTAGGATTTAAAACATCTGTACATTTTTACAGCCTATTAACAGATTACTTGTACTAGAACTAATCTTAAAAACTATTTTTACACAATTTACACTAATGTATATAACATATAGTATAATTTGAAAATGAACTGGCCGATCTTGTCTTAAAGTTCCAATGGGACGTCCTACTCATGTCCATGTCGAATGGAGATAATACAAAATATCAACACTCATAATGCCGATACTGGGATGGTAATTGTGGTCTGTTGGATCATAACATTTAATCATTTCTTTTTACATCTGTAGGAGATCAAACATGTTTAGTTTATATGGTTTTGGGATGGCTTAAATATTCTATAGATCAGCGTTGCTTTCTTGAAGAATGAGAGTCGCTATTAAAGTGGAGTGCCGGTTGGATGGCAAGAATGCTGGTAGAGAGCTTGAACGAATTTAATTTAATAACGGATAATTTCATCTCCCTATAAATATGCTGTATGTTGTTTATGTTATGAAGCTTTTTGAAGTTATTCCATGTAGCCTGAAGAGGATTTCAACTGGATTCTAGATGTTAGTGTGCGGCTTGTGAGTGTGTTGAAATCTGTGGAATAAAACGAAAAAGCGTGCGAGTGCTATATTAGGATGGTTTATCAATGGATTTAACGTTCCTGACACTTACAATTTAGACGTTAGGAGGAAGTCCGGTTGTGTTGGTTGTGTGAGGCGGTCTGAACAGTCGCTTTATCTCTGCTTCTCGTATTGTAGGGGTGTGTCATTGTTGGGAGGAGTGGGTTGGGCGGGGCGTTAGATCGCTACTGGTACAGGTGGGGGAAGGGGTGTGGTTGGGCAAGGGGGCAATCGCTGCTGTTGATATATGGATATTGATGTTGGATTTATAGTTGAAGATTTTTTAAAATTATTGTTTATGTTAAGATGTGACAATAAGTTAGGAATTAATTCCGTGACCGGGCTCTTTGTTTCTACGATGTCATTTAGATTTTTATTGAAGTGTTGGTCTAAAAAGATGTACGTACTTTCAAATTGGCCCAATTTTCTTATGTTGGGCAAACTGGACGCAGTTTTCATACAATATATTTAAAGCATTACAACGCATCTAAGCACAACAAACACTCCGCTATGAGTATTCATATGAAAGAAACGGGGCATAACTTCACCATAGACCAGGACCTTCAAATCTTAAAGATCATTAATAAAGGTAGTCTAATGACTGAATCTGAAAATACCTACATCTTTTTAGACCAACACTTCAATAAAAATCTATTTTTTTGCTAGCTGTTTTACGTCGCACCGACACAGATAGGTCTTACGGCGACGAGGGGAGAGGAAAGGGCTAGAAGTGGGAAGGAAGCGGCCGTGGCATTAATTAAGGTACAGCCCCAGCATTTGCCTGGTGTGGAAATGGGAAACCACGGAAAACCATTTTCAGGGCTGCCGACAGTGGGGTTTGAACCTATTATCTCCCGAATACTGGATACTGGCCGCACTTAAGCGACTGCAGCTATCAAGCTCGGTATAATCTAAATCTAAATGACATCGTAGATACAAAGAGCCCGGTCACAGAAAAAAATTCCTAACTTATTGTCATCTCTTAACATGAACAGCAATAATTTTTAAAAATCTTCAATTATAAATCCAACATCAATACCCTATATCATAGCAGAGATTGCCCCCTCGCCCAACCAGACCCCTTCCCCTACCTGTACCAATAGCGATCTCAACGCCCCGCCCACACCACTCCACCCAACAATGACACACCACAATACGAGAAGCAGCGATAAAGCAAATGTTCAGACCGCCTCACACAAGTAACACAACCAGACTTCCTCCTAATGTCTAAATGGTAAGTGTGAAGAATATTAAATCCACTAATAAACCATCCTAATATAGCACTCACGTACTTTTTCGTTTTAATCCACAGATTTCAACGCACTCACTAGCTGCACACTTACATCCAGAATCCAGTTGAACTCCTCTTCAGGCTACATGGAATTACTTCAAAAAGCTTCACAACATATAGCATGTTTATACGGAGATGAAATAATCCGTTATTAAATGAAACGCGATCAAGCTCTCTACCAGCATTCTTGCCATCCAACCGGGACTCCATTTTAATAGCGATTCCCATTCTTCAAGGAAGTGATGTTGATCTATAGAATATTTAAGCCATCCCAAAACCATATAAACTAAATGTGTTCGATCTCCTACAAATGTAAAATGAAATGGTTAAATGTTATGATCCAATAGATTACAAATACCATCCCAGTATCGGCATTATGAGTGTTGATATTTTGTATTATCTCCATTCAACGTGAACAAAAGTAGGGCGTCCCATTGGAACATTACGACAAGATCGGCCAGTTCATATCCAAATTATACCATATGTTATATATGTACCCAAAGCATTTCTTGGACGTGTTCCAAAATGGCGCCTACGGAAGGTAGAGGCCACCCAAGACACAGTAATATATAGCAAGATAACCATGTTTAAGCATAATATAAGGCCATGACTGATTCGGAACTACGATGTTACGAAGGCAATGTGCGACAGAGTAGAACCGACTGAATTGTTTAAAAAAAGAAGAATCGAAGGGATTATTAGAAAAACTGACTTGAAAATTTAATCGGCAAGGACAAGAGGTGATTGATATTGCTCTGAAGATTTAAGAAGATTGAACAATTTCTAACACGGATATTAAGCTGTAACGACGTTAATATCGAAGAGAAGAGCATATTAATACATAAAATACAGTGAGGAGGATAAGAACCCGGCGAATTTTGAAAACTTCGTTCAGATATATAGGCTGATCATCTGAAAGCATAAGGTCTGGTGATACACGAGAGCAGAAACTGGAACTGCAACTGGAGAAAATAATAGCGGAGATATTATAAATAGAGAAACAATTATTCCCAACATCAAATAAGCTAACTCCGTATATTTCAAAAAGACGAGGCGATTTACCTATACGCAGACCTCAAGAATTAAGAAATTATTCTACAGAAGAAAGTTAGAATATATATATGAATATCAACAGCAATTTTAAGATATCAGAAATCCAAAAGGAATATATATTTTTCAGAAATGTTCGATATTGTCTACAGTAATCCTGAGGAAATGATGGCTTACTAAACCGGCATGGACCAACCTGGAGAGTGATGTCATCCTGGCAGTTAAGACAACCCGACACGAGAGATGGAGGTCACGCAACCAGAGCCACTTGAGATGAAGGATCCGACCAGTCGTCGAACCATGACCCAAGATCCAGCCATGGAGCAGACGGAGAGGAGCAACTAAGTCCCGAGATGTCGAATGACGAGCTAAGTGGTAGTAATAAGTAGAATAGTTCTTTATTTAACGTACTCATGGTATGTGCTGTAGAACTGAATAGCCCAAGCATGAAATACTTAAGTGTGCAAATGATATAAGGAAGTGAAGTGCGATATATTTAAGATGCTATTAATATATTAAGTCATTGTGGAATTAAGACGATATCTCATGATATACTGGTTAAGTATTATTGTATAATTCCAATCAATGAGTGAGCATACGATTAAAAAGTGATGTAGTAAAACAGCTGATTTCAAAGATTGCCAGTTAGTTTAAAAGATCTATGAATGACATAGTGCTATCCAAACCTAGATTACGTCATAGTAGGACGTGTATTTGGAAGTATTTAATTCAAGTCAACATATTCTTTGCTGTATGGTAATGTATGAAGAATAGATACCGTATGTGGGGTTGTGTGTCGTATTTACGATAAGTTGAGTATTAAGAAAGGAATTCTGCGTGAAACGAACGTGATGTCTCAATGTATTAGATGATTATTGGAGGTTATATGTATATATATGAATGTTAAGTGAGTTGAATATGAGTTGAAATGAATGTTATTGAGGACAATATGGAAGTGTTTGTTATGATTTAATTGAAATATTGCGCAGAATGGTAAGTATGAGACATGTGTGAAATGAACAATACGCGATATATGGATGGAAACAAAGCAATTACTGAAAGGAAACATACCCCAGGGAAAACTTATAGTATGGATGGTTAAGTTATATGTATTTAGCTGAGTATTGAGAATGATTTGGCAGTAGTAATAACTGGTAATGGTTAGATTTATATGTGTCCTGTCGTATTCTCCATGAATATAGATCGTGTAAAAGACAAGATTATTATATAACCAGAGTGATAATATAATATTGAAATATTATACTGCAGGTACTTGCACGTATGTTTATATGATAGAAGCTTATCGGCTATGTGTACATTGAACTGTGTTACGTTAAATAAGGAATTATATAGCTAGAGTAGGGAAATAATATGATATATATATATGAAATATCGTTTATATTTTTCTTAAATCGAAACACTATAAAAGTGAGTAATAAGCTAGGAGCCGTAATTTGAATGGCAGTAGGACCAAGTAACTTAGCACGTCAGTCGATTTCTTGTTTTCTTTATTTTATCCGATACCAACGAATTCAGATCACTATTATCAGAACTCAGATAATACAGACTATGCAATTGTTTTTAATTTAGGTCATTTTTATAACAATTCAGGTCATTATTATTATTATAATATGATTACTGTTATCGTTGTGATTACTATGACAGTGAATTTTTGACGTAAATGATATAAATACTTGGTAAAACCATGAATTTTGACAATAATCAGATAATTAAGCTATATTTGTGTACGCAAGTGGCACGGTTTGATTTTTGAATGGAAGATTTAGGCAAAATTTGATTTCACCCCAGAAATATCCAGTTCAAAATGTTGTAATAAGCAAACATAAGCTAAATAAAAGCCAGCGCCGACTTAAAGAATTAATTCACGTATGAGAATCTTTGTTTTTGAGATATCAATTGGAAGTTCATGAACATATTTAGGTACTTTACCATTTCTTTCGCGATTTTATTAATTTAATAAATACGCTTCTTAATTACTTCTATAATTCAGTGAGTTATTATTCGTAGTATTAGATTATAGTCATACTTAGCATGTAAGATATTTTCTGAGCGGATTTGCGTTGGAAGTCGTTGATCGAAGTTTGTATTTGCGGACTTTGCGATTTGGTGATGACATACGAATTTCAGAACTGCATTTGGAACTAGTATCTTTCTCTGAACTTACGTAAAATTGAACTTATAGAAAAATTAAACATTTTTCTTATAATATGGATACCCTGAGACGAAATCTGACAAGCTGGAGAAATAACTGTAGTTCACCTTAACCCGTAGGGTGCATATACATTAGTGTAAATTATGTAAAAAAATAGTTTTTAAGAATAGTTCTAGTACAAGTAATTTGTTAATAGGCTGTAAAATGTACAGATGTTTTAAATGCCACTTGTATCACGCCGTTCTCATTACCGGCATTTTGAGAGTGACAGTATTATTTCCATTGGTTGTGAACTTGAGCTGGACGTCACATTAGAACTTTAAGACATGAACGGCCTGTTCACTCCAACATGACCTAATATTCCTGTACTTCAGTGCAAAATGTTATATGAAAAATATTGATTTATGAATAATCCTAGTATGGCATCCACTCAGAGCTCTGACTTGGAGTTAGAATTCATGGCTGATGATGCCTGCAATGACAGGTGAAACATGTACCAACTTAAACTTAATATAATGACAGTGTTATAGTCCTAAAGACTTTACTAGTATTGAATAGGTGGTTTCAATGAATTGTTTAACATTTAATGATGTCCTAAGAAGCCGTCCGTTTCTTTCTTACTAGAACGTCCAAGAAAGGAAGGCATCCATCCGACTCCATCTCCATAGTGAATTTAATTGAAGGATGATGTTGATTTAGGTGGTTTCTCAGGACCTTCTGTCCAGACCACAAGTGTATCATCAACATGCCTCTATAGGTTTGATGGGCACCGAAGCAATAGCCTCCTCCTCAAAATGCTCCATAAAGAAATTAGCCATTACGAGCGGATGTGGACTTCCCATAGCCACTCTGTCCGTCTGTTCGTAAAAATTCCCACCCCACAAGAAATAGCTGGAAGTCATGGAGTGGTAAAATAGCTTAGTAATGTCCTCGGAACAGGTGTTCAATGAGAGACATGACCGAGTCAATCGGTACTTTAGTGAACAAGGACTCCACATCGAAATTCACCAAAAGTTCATTAGGTTGAAGGTTTATGGTTGACAGCTTGTTGACAAAATACCAAGAGTCCCTGATGTATGATTCAGTACGTCCTATGTGTGGCTGAAGCAATTTGCTTAGGTATTTAGCCAGATCATATGTAGGAGAACCTATTGCACTAACAATAGGTCTGAAGAGAAGATAGTTTTTATGGATCTTAGGCAGTCCATATAATCTAGGTGGCACTGCATCTCCTCTTTTGGCATTGAAGATTGCCTTAAGAGCTTCACGGTGGCGTTGGACACACGAGTGGTGGGGTCACGTGAGCCCAGTCTGTAAACCGGCTCTGACAATATAGCCGAGATCTTATTCTTATACTCATCAGTGTCCATAACCACTGTCGCATTACCCTTATAAGCTGGGAGAATGGTCAGTTCAGAATCATCTCTACGTTCCTTCAGAGCTCTCCTCTCGCCTCTTGTTAAATTGGTCATGGGTACAACAGCGGACCTTATATGTCTCACACATTTGTGTCTTAACTCCTCAGCCTCATCAGTAGGCAGTTTGTGGATGGCTGCCGTAACAGATGTAATTAACTCCTCAGTGGGAATTTTAGATGGAACGACAGCAAAATGAAGATCCCTAGCTAGAACTGCCGTTTGGTTCTCGTCCAAGGATTCCTTGGTAAGACTGACGTCGGTTTTACTAGCACCCGGGTTCGTGCAAGAGACCGCCTGCTTCTGAGCTAGTCGGAGGAACTTAGATTTCTGTCTGCTTGAAGTTTCATTCAGCCTGTATAGCAGTAATGCGATCAAAAGTCAACCACAATTCCTGTGAGGGAGTGTTGCTTAACAGCAAGTGTAAACGAAACAACTCTCGGGAGAATGAGTCCAGTTCCTTCCTTTACTCTCTCGATCACAAGAGCCTTGCTAGCGTGTTGATATATTCTCCTGGCCTTCAGAGTATTTAACGTGTGCTTCAGCTTCACACAGTTGGGAATGATGTTATGGTCCCTACATCTCAGCGGAAAGCATGAAGAAAAAATAAGAATATACTTTCATCTCCTTAATTTGTTGAATTTGGAGCCTCCTTAAAAGTATGCTCCCCATAGAGGTTTCTAATGTTGCCACTGATGCTTTCACAGCCCGTACTTATACACATGATATAGGCTTTTGGGCTTATGCCATGTCAAGAAAATAAGGTGAAATTCTGTACGTTTCGCAGAGAAATGCGCTCTGCATCATCAGAAGAAAATCCCGACTGTCCACGAGAAAGGCTTCCTAAACAACGAACTTTCAATTTAGACGTTATAATAAAAGTAGAAATGGTATGTTCATTCGTCACCAGATGGCTCCCCGGACGCGGTACAACGCTAGCGTTTGAAGTGGAAGCTGGCGGAACCATCAGAATCAGTCTAAGATGGTCACATAACATGCGTGCATAACATATGACATTGGCACAAGCCTGGAATGAAACATCCGGCGATGAGGAACGTACAAATTTGGAAAACACCGAGACGTAATAACAATAGTGAAGGGGCAGGGAAGAGAACTACCTATGTAAATCCTTAATGGTTGGCAACCAGGTATTACTTAATTGATAGCCAGTGTTCCTGTTGAAATTGTTAGGATTTCTATGGATTTCCACAGATTCCCGTATAATCCTGGACCTGTAGTATCTAGTGTGGGTAAGAGCTCGAGCATCTTGGAACATGACCACATGACCTGACGACAGAGTGTGCTCATCTATTGTTGATTTGTCTGGCTGGTTGAGACAAATATTACATTCATGTTCCTTGATACGGGTGCCAATGGACCAGCATTTTTGGCCAATGTATACCTTACCACGAGTACAGGGAATTTCGTATAACCCAGGATGTAAAAGTAGGGACAACGTCCTTGGTTTTACCCAGACTGTGAGCAATTTTAGTGGTGGTGCCAAACATGGTTTTTATATTGTGCTTGCAGAGGACGTTGGCAATTCGATCAGTGGTGTTGTGAATTTAAGGCAAGTAGGCAGTTCTCTACACTTCTTTCTTCTGTGAGCTTTGCTTGGTCAGTTCTCAGGGATGCAGGGCTCTATGAATCTGCAAATCGCTGTAAGCATTACCCTTGAATGTGACTTTAAGTGTGTTCATCTCCACTTGGATATTTGATGGCTTACAAATTTGTCTCACCCTTTTGGCAAGTGTCGTGAGTATGCCTTGTTTTAGGGCTGGATGGTGGTGAGAATCTGCATAAAGATAGCAATTTGTGTGAGTAGGCTTACGATAGATGGTATGTCCTAAGGAGCCACCCGGTTTCTTCCTTACCAGAACATCCATGAAAGGAAGGCATCCGTCCGACTCCACCTCCATAGTGAATTTAATTGAAGGATGTTGCTGATTTAGAAATAGATGTAGTTTCTTAGGAACTTCTGTCCAGACCACAAATGTATCATCAACATACCTCCACCATATCATAGGTTTTACGGGCGCCGAAGCAATAGCCTCCTCCTCAAAATGCTCCAAAGAAATTGGCCACTACAGGCGAAAGTTTACTTCCCATAGACACTCCATCTGTCTGTTCATAAAAATGCCCACCCCACTAGAAATAGCTGGAAGTCATGCAGTGGTAAAATAGCTTCCTAATGTCCTCAGGGAACAGGTGTTCAGTGAGAGACATGACCGAGTCAATCAGCATTTTACTGAACAAGCACTCTACATTGAAACTCACCAAAAGTGCATTAGTGCATTACTTCCATTAATAATGCTACCCAGATTTGTAAACTGTTCTACATTCTCTAAACGTTCTCCATCAATGTTCACTTGGCTTCTCTTTTACTCTTTTCCACAATGCATGACTAGTTTTCATTTTACTAATTACCATTCCAAAATCCTTCAGATTTTTCATTCCAAATGTCCAGTCTCCTTTGTACTTCCTTTTTTTCCCCTTTCCCTAAATCATCACATCACCTGCAAATACCAAACTGTTTACTTCATCACTACTGATACTCTGCTTTACACGTTTTTTTATGATTTCATCCATCAATATAATAAACAATAATGGCGACAGTGCACTTCCCTGCTTGAGACCTTTTTTTTTGTATAACATGTTTTGGAGTCACCACTCCTCACTTGTACACTGCTTTTACTCTCATGATACTACATTTTTATCTTGTTAATTAATGATTTTGGTATATTCCTTTCAGTAAGCATTCCCATACATGTTTTCTCTTAACTGTATCATAAGCTTTTTCCAAATCCAAAAATACAAATATGATTTCCTTGTTCCTTTCCAGGTGTTTTTCCATTACTGTTCGCACTGCAAATATCAAGTCTATTGTTGATCTATTCGGTCTAAAGCCATGTAGTTCTTCCTCTAGCTGTGTTTCTGTTATATCCCTCAGTCTTTTGTCTTTGACTTTCTCCATTATTTTTAGCCCATATGATAATAGGGTCATACTTCTATTATTCTGTGACATACAGTATGACTAAATTTTGTTTGTTGACTGGATACTCCAAAAACAAGAGAAAATTAAGTATTCAAAACTAAGAAAAAGAATAAAAATATCGAAGTGTGGTCTAAAATTCTAACTGTAAAAGCCAAAATGTATAAAATCATTTATGTTTATAAATATGAATTTATATACCCACAAAAATACAGCAGATGGTGAAAATTAGATCAGTATAATCATAAACCATATGATGCAAAATAATGTAAATTAAATCACAAAGAACTACTAAAATTTAGGTTATATAAACTACTGCTGCTTAAAGACATACATAACAAACTAAAGAACCCTCCATATTAACACTGTTTTCTGTTTTTAGGATTTTATCAAACTTTGAGAATATCCTGTAAAATGCTTTTATGTGGCTTGCGACTATCTCTGACGAAAATCATATCTTCATCAGGATTATGAACATATACTAAAGGATAATAAACTTTGTAATAAAAACATTGTTTTGAAAGTAAACAGTTGAAGAATTTATTCAACTCAGTTATTGAACATATTTTGCATATTCAAAATATGGCCTCAGTTTACATAATAAAGTTCTACCAAACCTACAAGTAGAACACTAACAAATAATTCAATGTGATTAACAATTCTGATCTTCAGAGTGTCCTGAAGCTGTACACATATCAATGTGGATTGAAGAGAATTCAATACATCATCATGTACATTTACATAAACAATCTTATTAAATACATTTCTCTTTCCATATGTCTTTATTTATATTTGATAACATGTGAAAGTTTAAAGAGTGGACTTAATTTCAACAAGAATTTCTTTGGCACCTTATGATTAAAAAAATAGTCTTACACACCACCATCATCATCTACGATCACAACCATGGTAGAAATAATTTATGGATTAATGAGTTTAATACAGCTAATTCACATCACAAGATTTATAGTCTAAGAACAGAAAATATGGAAGACAGAAAGTGCTTTTATAAGGGTAACTGGTCTACCAATGGAACATGGGGCTCTATCAGGACTATTAAAATATTTGGTATTATTTTTAATAATAATAATGTTATTTGCTTTACGTCCCACTAACTAAGGTCTTCGGAGACGCCGAGGTGCCGGAATTTAGTCCCGCAGGAGTTCTTTCACGTGCCAGTAAATCTACCGACACGGGGCTGTCGTATTTGAGCACCTTCAAATACCACCGGACTGAGCCAGGATCGAACCTGCCAAGTCGGGGTTAGAAGGCCAGCGCCTTAACCGTCTGAGCCACTCAGCCCGGCGGTATTATTTTTAAATTCTGCATATTACAAATAAAAAAATTTAAAAAAAGAGGAAATGTACACAAGTTGATGCTTCACACTACAGTAAATTGGCAGCTAGAACTTGCAGAAGGAGGAATTAAACTATGTACTGGTAAACTTGCAGAAGGAGGAATTAAACTATGTACTGGTAATCACTGGAAATAAAACAATCAGGAATTATCTTCATGTTCTTCTTTCACTTTTCTGGAACACAGTTCAAACTGGTTTATACAAACCAGTAACCTAGTTGTATGTTATATAAATTGAAAAATTAGTGTATTGTTTCCACCTAGTCAATAAAGTTTATTTACAAATCAGAGTTGTAAAAGCATCATCTTAAAATTACAGGACATGTTTTGGCCACATTAGGTCATCTTCAGCTGTCTAGAATGAACCTAAAACTAATATTTAAAAAATTACAAAACATGGATAAAATTCACACTCATATGATATATGGAATTTATAAATTAAAAAGTACATATTGAATCATCTGATGAAGAAATCGCTAGTTGTAATGTGATGAAGTTAGAACAGTTCTATGTAAAATAATGATGATTTTGACCTACATTTGTAAATCCTAATAATTTAAAAGTTTTTGTATTAAGTGGAACAACAGGTTTACTTAAACAGTTGACATTAATTTTACATGAAACAAATTTTAAGGACAGAAGAACCTTTCAATTTTGTCATCATTTTACGTAGAACTGTTCTAACTTCATCACATTATAGCTAGTGTTTTCATCAGATGATGATTCAACATGTACTTTTAAATTTATAAATATCATATATCATATGAGTGTGAATTCCATCCATGTTTTGTAATTTTTAGTATATTAGTTTTAGATTAATTCTAGATAGCTGAAGATGGCCTAATGTGGCCAAAACATGTCCTGTAATTTTAACAAGATGCTTTTACAACTTTGATCTGTAAATAAACTTATAACTATTGATTAGGTGAAACCAATACACTAATTTTTCAATGTATATAACATAACTGTCATTACAGATCCAAAATGAAATGTATTTCTAGTTGTATGTATTTCTGAATTAAGCGTACATTTTTACCAAGTCCCAGAAAACTGCACTGTATTATACAGTCGAACCTGCCCTAACGGACACCCTTATTCAGCGGACACCTCCCTATACGGACAATTTTCCTCGGAACCGACTTTATTTTACATAAGACAAGTGTTAAATTGGCCTCATTTAAGCGGACACCTCGAACTCTGGACAGCGGACATCGCCATTTGACCCGTCCACTTGACTTAAGCGGACACTTCACATGTTGCATGACAATTTATTACGCCGGACCACATGGCATCCTTTCTTTTAAAACCATTCTTCAGACATAAGGAAATCCCTTTTGAATGTTGGTACTATTTCGAGTGCAAAGGGAGAGAAAGTACATGGGAATGCAGTTCTACCTAGTGGTGTATAGGCCTATTCTGAGAATTCTAATTGCCCAGAAATGCTGCCAGAGACTGTTGGCTTACAAGTTACCTGGGTATTTTCCTCCCTTCTTGCATCATTCTATTCATAACTCGGATTGTCACTGATAAGGTCGAGCTCAGGTAGTCAACTTGAGAAGGAAATACCGTAGTTGTCTGTTAAACATGAGTAACAAGGGATGATCATGTTTAGATCTTGAGGCAAGAAGAAATGTGACTATAGAAAGTGACAAGGGACTTCCAGTGAGAATTTGTGTGTCACGCTGGACTGCGAGTACGGCGAGAACACTGTGGAACCATTTAACAGGCTTTAATCCGTTTTCGAGAATATTGCAGTTAAGAAGACATGTGCTAAATTTACACAGACAAAGCTTCACGAAGCTGTAATGTTTGTAAATGATGTAAAATCACTTATAATAATTCTCTATTAAATACTAACACAGAAATGACTTAAAATAATAAAAATGAAGATATGTATGCTTATATTTAAGGTGGATGTTCTTTGCTGTTAAAATGTTCGATTATTTTTACAAACTTGTTTTAGTGGACACCTCTCGTAACGGACATTTTTCCTCGGAACCGACGGTGTCTGCAGAAGGGAGGTTCAACTGTAGTATTTTTCTGAGTTAAATGCGACTGATTTAAATGTAATTCTCATTTATGCGTATCATAGTTTGAAAATATGCAAGTCCATTCTTGAAAGCAAAAACAAAATATGTAGAGCCTAACTAAAAGAAGAACATGGATTCTGACCTGCTAGATCAAATACAGGCTTAATTTTTGCTACCCGAACGCTCTTTCAGAAATACTGGGAAAAGCGTAAGACAATTTTTGCTGTTTTTCCTGTTATTGAGAAGGCATAAGACCATATACCACATAAATATATTTGGGAAAGCCTGAGGCAATAAGAAGTGCCATAAGACATTCTCACCCGTATCAGAGTTTTGTGTTTTAGCCCAAGCTGGTAGGTCAGAGTGGTTTGTGACCAAGTGTGGAGTTGTTTATCCATCCCCAGTACTCTTCACAAATGTAATGGATGAGGTAAAAAAAAAAAAAAAGGAAGATGACAAATGCTTTAGCCATTGACAATGATGTAATTGTGTGGGGTGAGACTGAGGATGAAGTGCAGGCAAAGATCTTTGAAGGAAGAGTTTGATAAGATGGGGGCTAAAACTCAGCAAACAATAAGACAGTTGGTTTGGTTATGAGCAGAAAACCTGAAAAGATTAATCTTGAAATTGGTGCTGATGACAACACAGACATCAACAATGTCAAATACATAGGCAGCTGCTAACACTACCAATACATATGAAATTGGCAATAGAATACAAGCAGCATCACAATTCTACCACTCTGATAGTCACTTCCTGTGGGATGGTTCTTTTCCCCAAGCCTCCAAGGTTACTCTCTACAAGTCTTATCTAGTACCAATCTTAACCTGTGGCCTTGAAGCAGTTACTATGACAGGCAACTGAAATTAAAGTTCCCACAATCTGTTTACAGAAAACTAGGAGGTTGTTGGAGATGGACTGAAATGGTGTGGTCATATGATACAAAAGGTCCATAATATGACCCCAAGAATGTATTTTGATCAGAATGTCTCAGGCAAAAGACCATGGGGAAGACAGAGAACTTTACAAAAACAAGCAAATCTGGAGAGACTTAAGAGATAAATGATTGCAACAAATAATGGAACAGCAAATAGGGTTGGATCAATGAAATTAGAAGAGGCTCGTCTCCCCATGCCTGGTTTGTTTGAGTGGAGAAAATATGACGACGACGGATGAGTTGTACATATTGTTACAGTATTCCATTTTTGCTTCTAGAATGCAGTCTGTGTTTTATTGTGTTAACGGAATCAGGTCAAAGAGAAGACAGAGGTTGTACTACTGCACTAGCAATACTAGTATACAAAGGGAGAGCCGACTCATTACTACAGTAGACCTACGTGCTATGCACACTACGTAATGTGGTCATAAAAGTTTATTCAGTTTCAAGTCAAAACAGACAACTCAGGTTGTTTAAAGCAGGAAAGGAAAATGTATTTCTCATGAAGGAAAAGCGAGATCTGTTTGAAAAGAGGAGGACTATTTAAAATAGCATTTTCATACTTTTCGCTGAATTAAGTATTGTTTATAGAATTTTCCAGAAAAATATCAGAGTGGAAAAAGAAAAAAAAGAAGTTATTAAAGTGTTAGAATTGTGAATGTATGTTTGTAATCTCCATTAAAGTGTCCGACTCGTTGGCTGAATGGTCAGCATACTGGCCTTCGGTTCAGAGGGTCCCGGGTTTGATTCCAGCTGTGTCAGGGATTTTAACCTTCATTGGTTAATTCCAGTGGCTCGGGGGCTGGGTGTTTGTGCTGTCCCCAACATCCCTGCAACTCACCCACCACATACAACACTATCCTCCACCACAATAACACACAGTTACTTACATATGGCAGATGCCGCCCACCCTCATCGGAGGGTCTGCCTTACAAGGGCTGCATTCGGCTAGAAATAGCAAGACGAAATTATCTCCATTAAAGTAAAATTCTGAGATTTCATTTTTCATTAAAAAAAGTTTTTTATGGATCTACAATAAAAACTTAAGTGGTAATGCAATTATTTGTTATACTCAATAAATAAGACCACCTTCCCATGTTTTAGGTCTATTTTCATGAAATTCAAATGTTTGTTGTTTAATTTCAATGAAATAAATGATTTTTACACTCTCTTGAAATGTTTCATGAAATTAAATTCCTGTAAGTAATAAGTGGCATCTTGAATGCATGAAAAAATGTAACAGTGTGCTAGGAATGCTGCATGAGCTAACTTTAACACATCATTTTCTATGTAGCTGCAGCATTGTACAAACACTGATCAGCCAGAATATTATGACCACCTACCTACTATCGGTATAAACCCGTCCAGGTGATACCAACGTCACCTGACGAGGAATGATTGCTAGTTACACATGCACAGTGCACGTAGTATCAGTGAGCGTCCTGCCCGTGTGTAGAATGGGGACGGCGCACGATCTATCTGAGTTTGACCGAGGGCAGATTGTGGTGGCCTGGAGGCTCGGCACGAGCATTATGGAAACTGCACGACTTTCGGGTGTTCGAGAAGTGCTGGTGATGTCTTCAACAAGTGGCAAAACGAAGGTGAAACCAAGTCCAAACGTCGAGGGGTTTGGGGGCCACCCTTCATTACCGAATTCGGACGTCGTAGGCTGGGCAGACTGGTAAAACAGGACAGGCGGCAAACTGTGGCTTTAATGCTGGGCAGAGTACAAGTGTGTCTGAACACACAGTGCACCGAACACTTCTAAGGATGAACCTCTGCAGCCGACGTCCCATGCATGTGCCAATGTTAACAACACAACATCGGCAACATGACTGAAATGGTCACGTGACCCTCATCACTGGACGTTGGCGCTATGCAGAGCATTGCATGGTCTGATGAATCCTGATACCTTCTTCATCATGCTGATGGGAGGGTGCGAATCTGTCGTCTTCCAGAGGAACAGCTCCTTGACACCTGTACTGTTGGATGGAGACAAGCTGACAGCAGCTCAATTATGCTCTGGGGAACATTCACATGGGCATCCATGAATCCAGTGGTGCTTGTGAAAGGCACCATGACAGCTAAGAAATATCGTGCACTGGTTGCAGACCACGTACACCCCTTCATGATGATCATGTTTCTCAACAAGAGTGGCATTTCTCAGCAAGATAATGCGCCATGTCACAAAGTCAGGAGTGGTTCGAGGAACACACGTGGCAAGTTGCAATTGATGTGTTGACCCCTCCTGAACTCACCAGATCTTAACCTGATAGAACACATCTGGGATGTGATTGAACGTGGTGTCAGAGCTCATCGCCCCGCTCCCTGGAATTTATGGGAAATAGGTGACTTGTGTGTGCAGATGTGGTGCCAACTCCCACCAGCAACCTACCAAGTCCTCATTGCTTCCATGCCAAGATGCGTCACCACTGTTATCCGTGCCAAAGGTGGACATACCGGCTATTAGGTAGGTGGTCATAATGTTCTGGCTGATCAGTGTATGTGTGTTCTATGAAGGCCTACAAGTGCTAATAGTTACAAACAGTACCAAAAGTAATTGTTTCACTTTCTGTGTCTAGTAACGTGCTAATAAGCAAACATTGCGAATGTCGTCTAGATTATAAGAGAAAAGACGGACTGGACAAACAGTGCATAAGGAAAGATCAGAGAAGCAAGCTAATGGATCGAGAATTGCAACAGAAAAGCCCTTAAAGATGTAAAAACTGCAGACACCTTTAAATAAGAATATAATCAAAGTACCTGTAAAAGTGAATATACTGGTAGAAAAAATGAGATAATTTGGGAATGCACAAATGGGTGGTAAAGTTTATTCGTTGGAAGACAGTGACCTACTAACTGCAAATAGAATCAGCCAACATGATTATTCCATTGCTTGGGGAACAAGAAACAAAAAGAAATAAGGGAACATCAAGACAAATATGGCACTTATTTGTGATTAAATGACATATCAAAGTGGAAGTTGTGTCTTAAATGTGTGTGTGTGTGTAAGAAAAGGGACCACTTCTCGGTCAACAGTTCACGAAATAATTGTAAAAAGCCACAAGGTAGTAAAATGTCGAATTTTCGTTTTTGATATCTATGTATTGCTTACACCGTCATCTACTCAATGCGTGAATTTAAAAGCCATCTGACAATAATCACTGCTAAAACATGAGGTTTATTTAATACTAAGGAAAGGAAACACTTTTCGCATCGTAAGTGAGGTTCCACACACTTCTCGCTTGCGCTCATAGCTGCGCAAGCGTAAGATGACTCATATACCATATCTTATGATAAAAAACCCTGGCTAGGCACTTTTAATAAAGGTAATAGGTTTCATAAACATCCTGTCTGCTCCAAACGTTTCTGATACCGATGCAGTCTTTCAGTGTATTTCATACTATGGAGAAGTGTGGTGTTTTCCTTATTATTCATATAGTTGTGTATTTAAGTTTATTAAAACGTTTAAAAATAGATTAGGTTCCAAAATAAGGAGTAATAATTCTCACTATGTTAGGGCCTAGTGATGCAGCAGATGTTGTTGTGAAAGCTTTAAAACAATATACAGACAGACTTGCCGCTGGGACTATCAATGTTATTTCGGACTACTTCAGTGCACCCCTCGAGTTTAAAAGTGAAAATTCTGGTGAGGATAGTGATTTTGAGAAAAGTGAACCTTTTGAAATTTCCACAACAGATGAGTTGCAGGAGGACTATTGATGCGGACGTAAGTGTTCTACATGATGCTCCTAAAATTCAAACAGCCTCCGAATATACGAAGGAGGTTAAAGATTTGTAAACAAGGGTTGTGACTATACAAGAAATTGCACTGGTCTTTCTCTCGAAAGCTTCATTCATTCTTCGAGAACAGAATGTCAGGAACTGGATTATAATTGTGGAGAACATGTCAATCACCACCATGTATTAATGACGGGTGCGATGAATGCATTAGTACGAAACGAGCCAATGACGATAGCTACAAAGAGAAAAAATTATGACAGGAAAGACACTTACACAATTTATTACTTCAGAGGGCAGGAGGTGTGTCAGTCATTCTTTCAATTTGTATTCGCTTGTGGCTCTAAGAGGCTAAAAAATTTAAAGGAACAATTCAAGAAAGAAGGGGTGCAGTCTAAAATTCACAGAAACGTATTAAAGACTTCTCAGATAGAATCTATTCCTTTTGATGATTGTAAACTTGCAGTCAAATTTATGAATAATTTCAGTGAACAAAATGCACTTTCATGCCAGGCCGGATCCCTACAAAATGAAGAAGTGATCTCATGCTTCACCCAACCAGCACATCTAAGAAATACATTCACACATTATACCCTTGACAGTTACAAATCAGTAGAGAGAATTCCTGTATCACTCTCGTCCTGATATTCCATCTGGTGTACATTTTGCAGTAACACAGTAGTTCAGAAACCCATGACTGATCTTTGTATGACTTGTAGAAGCAATCAAACTGTAATAGGGAAACTGTCAATAATGGATGAGGTGAAAAAAAGAAATCTGATGGAGAGGCTACACAACATCTTAATCACGTCCAAGCAGAGTGGTCTGCTTATAAAAACACCATAGACAATTGTAGACAAAGGATTAGACAACTGGAAACTCCACTGTCTCTTGGGCCACATAGCTGTACCACATACAGAGACACAATGCATTATCATTTTGATTTTGCCCAACAGGTTGGACCCATTTTCTTTCTTACAGGCTACAAAGTGGGTCTCTTTGATGTAGCATGTGAACCACATAACAAATTTGTCTTGTACATTATTTCAGAAGCTTGTATTGCGGGTAAAGGAGTAAATACTGTCTTATCTCTTGTATATCACTTCTTGGAAAATTTTTCAGTAGGTGACGACCATTTAGAATTTCATGCTGATAACTGTTGGGCAAAATAAAACCAACATCTTAATGAGATACCTCATGTGGAGAGTTCTGACAGGAATGAACAGCAGTTGCAAAATTTCATTTCTGCCGGTGGGAGACACAAAATTTCAACCTGATTTGTATTTTGGTTGTTTCAAGAGAGCATTCCGGAAGAATGAAAGTGAAGTTATTGAAGATGTAATTAATGTTGCCCGTAAAAGTTGTCAGGTTTCTAGCTTTATTATTCCTACAATGAAAACTTTCCAGTCTGTCAAACACACAGCAATTACAATATAAATTATAATACTATAAACAAGTAAGGCTCAGAAGAGAAAACCACCAACTCCATAAAACAGGTATGTTTATAGTGTTATAATTTATATTTTAATTGCTGTGTGTTTGACACACTGGAAAGTTTTTATTGCATTTAACTACGTCGACACTGGAAAATATGGCTTCATTCTTAACAAATTTATTATTCCTGTTGCTGTTGGCACAGAATCCAGAAATGTAACAATTCCTACTTATGACTGGCAAAACAAGTTCTGTGCTGGAATAAAAAACATTCCACAAATAACCCAGATACATCACTTTGTGCAGGTATATGAAAGCGCACACTGGTGTAGTGTTGACAAAGAAATCCGTAGTTTCTGAGTACCCTACACCGTCCTTCCAGAAGATCCACCGAATGACTTCAGTGACCTTACGCAAGTCATCAAACCTCAAGGCCTTAGCATCGATAGATGTATCTCCATGAAAAAATTAGACCCTTCATATCAGAAGATAAGAAAGATATACTATGTCCTGCTATAACATCTTTCCCTACTCCAACAACGCCGCCACTAAGCGCCTCAAGTGAAAATCTTATGGAGCCGGCTTCTGTTTCTCCTCCTCTGCCAATAATTACATCATCATCATCTTCGAAAAGTGTAACACCTAAAAAACAAGTAAGGCTCAGAAGAGAAAACCACCAACTACGAAAAAGATCTCGAACCACCTGCAGCTACTGTGGAGAGGCAGGACATCAGGACCAGACGGTGGAAGGGCATATAATATGCCCAAAACGCAGGCTTCAGCATGAATAACTGATATTCCTGTCTTATGCTGACTGTGATTAACGTTCATTAAGGTATGTGATCATTTTTGTAAAGTGCAGTAGTGTTGCAATCAGTTGTCTTCAATGACTTTCTGCAAGTCATAAAACCTCAGAGACTTAGCATTGATAGATAGATCTCCACGAAA
Source organism: Anabrus simplex (assembly GCF_040414725.1). NCBI lineage: Eukaryota > Metazoa > Arthropoda > Insecta > Orthoptera > Tettigoniidae > Anabrus > Anabrus simplex. The sequence continues at coordinate 728,317,076 of NC_090265.1, forward strand.
AAATTAGACCGTAAATAATATCTGTTGGTAATTTTTGTTTAAAAAATTCTATGTCAGAATACCGGTGAACATGAAAATGTAAATGCCAGCGTAACTTCCAAATAGTTTAGTAGTTATTTATGTCACAAAGTAACCAAATTTTTAAACAGCTCTACTGAAAAGTTATGAAATCTTAAGTTGTAACATTACATGCTAATTGAAGGCCTTAATTTCTTTCGGAGGCATTCAATTTAATTACATGATATTAGTCACATATTATGGAACACGACAGTACCTTTATGTCAATACCCAACATGTGGTCCCTTTTCACACGCAAGCACACATATCTTGTTCCGTCCTCTGGAATCATCTATGGGAAAAAATATTCCTAATATTACTAAGGTGGAATTGCAACATTTCTTGGGGGAGTATACTACTTTCCAGACTGCAGTACAGGAGGAACTAGCTGTGAGCTTGCATCCGGGAGCTAGTGGGTTCAAACCCCACTGCTGGCAGCCCTGAAGATGGTTTTCCATGGTTTCCCATTTTCACACCAGGCAAATGCTAGGGCTGTACCTTAATTAAGGCCACGGCTGCTTCCTTCCCACTCCTAGCCTTTTCTGATGCCATTGTTGGCATAAAACCTATCTGTGCCGATACGATGTAAAGCAATTGTAAAAAGAAAACGAGGACCTAAGATGAGAAGTGAATGTGGTGGAACTGATTTCTGCAATGAAAGTAGCATATAAAGACTATGATACAGCTTCTTTGAAGTGTTTGTGGATCCTGTGTGCAAATGTGGACCCTGAGCAATCATTCTCAAAGTATAGTTTAGTGGTAAGTGACAGATTGCAAGTTATGAATCTCATTATAAAACCGTATTGGATTTCAGAATATAGAAGTCACAACATTAATTAAAACCACCTTTCCAATACATAATCCTTATATTTAGGATATAAACATTATACAGATGTTAGAACTAGAACATGTTTCACTTATACTTCGTAAGCATCATCAGCTAGAAAAAGACTTAAACCAAGGTAGGTCAGGGCCCTGTACCCAGTTCATACAATATAAAATGCTCATAATGTCTAATATTAAATTGATAAAAATTCATTTTAACAATTTAAAACCATTCAATAAGACTATATTATGTCTATTAAAAAACAAGTGGTAACCATAAAATCGCTGATGTGTATGTGAGGTGAGTGACATGGAAATGTTACAGTGAACTGCTATGAATGATTGTTCGTATAATATTTAAGATCATAATCTTCACACAATGGTATTTGAATCCTTGTGATTAAGAACAGTTTTTTCCAGTAAGAGTGAGCTGATATGGAATTACGAGTTGTGGTCTCACTCTTACTGGAGAAAACTGTTCTTAATCACAAGCATTCAAATGCCACCGTTTGAAGATTGTTATGATCTCAAATATTATATGAAGAATCATTCATAGCAACTCACTGTAACATTTTCACATCACTCACCTCGTATACATATCAGCGATTTTATGGTTACCACTTGTTTTTTAATAGACATAATATAGTCTTATTGAATGGTTTTAAATTGTTAAAATTAATTTTTATCAATGTAATATTAGACCTTATGAACATTTTATATTATATGAACTGGGTACAGGGCCCTGACTTACCTTGGTTTCAGAATTTTTCTAGCTGATGATGCTTAATAAGTATAAGTGAAACATGTCCTAGTTCTAACATCTGTATAATGTTTATATTCTAAATATAAGGATTGTTATGTATTGGAAAGGTGGTTTTAATTAATGTTGTAACTTCTATAAGTGACAGATGACGAAGATTGACAACAGCTAATGCACAAACACATACAATGATCTCTCTTGAATAGTGTAAGTATTACAATAAAATCTGAACCACAATGGTCACATGCACCACAAGTTGTTCTGAATATAAAAACACAAAACACCCATTTTGAATTTTGTTTCAACAAATTTAAGTAAAAATTACACCATTTTCAAACAGCTCTAATTAAAACTAGATCAAAGTATTTCAAATGGTTTGCCTTGAATTATTATTATTATTATTTGCCTTGAATGACATATAAATCAGTTTCTCCTGTACTGTGTGCCTACATCTCTTGAACAACATTTAAAGCAAATTTTACAAGGAATAACACATCCTTTGAACTAAGCCTGAAAATTATGCTCATTTTCTCTCTTTAATAAATAACCCATACATGTTTCAGTATTTATCCAATAGTGTACTGATACAACACAGGAAATCAACTTTGATTATTCTGGATAAATGCAGAGGAATGTTATAATCAGGGTTGTATTTACCGAGTTGGACAGGTTTTAGCAGGCAGTATTTGTCTTTCTTCTTCAGTTAGTGAACTAAATTTTCAGTACAGTTTTACAAGCACTGTGTGTCATAAGCGTAAGCAATGAGGATGTAATAGACTGCTGCTTAGTCACACTTGAGGTCTACAGACTGAACTGAAGCCGAGTCTGGTCCAACCAGTTTCTCCAACATTTCATATAGAATATGTTTTAAACACAATTATTTAGCAGTTGGATGTGGGCTTTAGATTGAAATAATAACATTAAGTTATTTATTAGACCACCTAATCAATACAAAATCGTCTTGGATGATTTACATAAATTTGTTAGCTAATAATGGTTTACATAAATTTGTTAGCTAATAATCATCCAAGACGATTTTGTATTGATTAGGTGGTCTAATAAATAACTTAATGTTATTATTTCAATCTAATATCATCAATACGGACCAAAAATGATATTTATTACATGTAATGTGGGCTTTACGTCGCACCGACTCACGAATGGTCTTGTGGCAACGAAATAAGACTGGGCTCTGACGGGGAAGAAAGTGACCATGGTCTTAATTACAGTAAAATGGGAAACCATGGAAAACATGCTGCCAACGTGTTCGGCATCTAGACATTATCATCATTAATAAATTTTAGCAAGAAATGAATGTATATATTTTTAAATGAAACAGAGAGTAATAAGCGGACCTCAGATTTTTTGGTGCTATCCTAGGTGCCTCAAAAGTGAAAAAATAGTTTTAAAAATACATTTCAGCCAGCTTCAATTTTACCTAAAACTTCATTTTAAGTTACCTCTTAAGCAACAAAATAGATTTTTGCCTAAAATCCATGGTCTAGTAATAAGTGAGAGTAGGTACTCACTGAATATTGATGACCCAAATTGGTGGGAAGGAAAAGACGTCGTAAATAATTAAGAAAAACAGAAACGATTATAATTCTGCTATTCTGGGCACGTCTAGAGATCGGGCCAGCTAGGAAGACATCCGGTGAGGGGAAGTGTGCGAGTGAGAAAGCAGAGCCGTGGGGGCGAGAAAGCTGACTTCCCCTCTTCGCTCAGTGTTGTGGCGATGTACAGTTGACCAGAAATATTTGTTATAACTGACATGTAACACTCCGCAGATTTTCAGTTAGTGGAATTCCCTTCCAGCTGTAAATTACAGACATACCTAGCCAAAATGAATGTATTTAGAAGTGTTACAGATGACAGATAGACTGAAGGAGTTAGAACATAATTTAACCTCTTATTACAGTAGCTATCAAAATCGTTTCTGTGTATCAATTTGTGTAGTCCTTATTTTAAATGATAATTTGATGTAAAATTTTTACGACGTTGTAGATGTACAGTGTAGAATACAGTTTGCTATAACACCAGGGTTCATAACTTGAGCCATGTCATGTAAAATAACTCGATAATAATAATAACAATAATAATAATAATAATAATAATAATAATAATAATCATCATCATCATCATAAGGTACAAGATAATTGAAAAACTCTCAGATACTATGCGAAGGAGGAGGATAATTTTTCACGGTCATCTTCTCCTCAGAATGAAATCTATGATTAACCGAACAAATCTCGACTTCTTCCGTAACCCAAAACAAAACCGAACTGGTTTAAAGAAACTGAAGAAGACATGGTAGAATTAAAAATTACAGAAAATTCACTATTCGGTCGAACAGCTAAAGTAATAACTTAAGAAGAAAACATAACTTCCAAAACAAATCTACATAAAAAGCCAAATCTATTATTTCGGAAGATGAGAAGAAACGAAAATCGGAAAGAATGAAGAAATACTGGGCACTAAGAAAAGAACAACACACAGAGAAAGAATTGATTCAACATACCCCAAAGAGGCTGAAACGAAATAACAACAACAACAACAACAACAACAACAACAACAACTTTTGCTTTAAGGCGAGAAAGCAGTGTTAGACTATATGATCGTTTGTCCCTAGCTGCTTAATGCCAATATTTTGTTGCTTTCTTGTAAAATAAGAAATGCGACTTAACGATATGACATATAATTGTTCTCAGGTACAGAAACAAAATATAATTCATAAAAGGAAACACCATAAAGGGTCTACATATGCTGAGTAACAACGTATGTATACGGAGATAACTTAAATGGCACTAGAAATAATAAAATAATGACACTATAATTATTCACAAAATGAGCACATTCTTGTTTTAATATGTCCACTACATCTCTTCAATTCCACTGAGTCATCCGTCATCACTTCTGTCATCCTCACCGGATGACGTGTCGTCGGCTCCCAGCTGGATCGCAAAGGACTTCATAATGTCTTCAAGATGTTCCCCATCCCTTATGTTCCAGTCTTCGGCGGATATTGACGCGAATTTCTGTCTAGTGAGTTTCTCTACATCGTCAATAGTGAAGGTGATGTTGTGAGAAGCTACCCAGTTCTTCACTTTTGCCCACACTATTTTAATACTGTTTAATTCAGGGTGATATGGAGGCAGTCGAATTACCGAGTGTTCGTACTGTTCCACGAGTTCATCTAGGACGTAGGTTTTGTGTGGCGGCTTGTGCAATTTGATAAGCTCATAAAGCTCGTGTTTGTACATCATCTCACGGTGTGGAATGTTCCTATTCACTAGCCAGGAGATCGTCGTCACTTTACGTGAGCTGGAGGTTGGAGCACGATCTACTTCCTTGTTGTGATATGACGCGTAGTCAATCACAAGAACACTGCAAGGTGGAAGATATCTTTAATATCTTTCATTGTCTTAAAAAAAAAAAAAGTCACTATTCATGACATGTCATCGTGGTAGTCGCCACTCTTGCTCAGACTTCCAGATTAGCAGACAGTTCTCGATGAAACCCATTTCACCGCCACCATATACAACTATCCTCCGCCCGATACTGGGCATTTTTTAATAAACAAACCTTTTGTATTTTATGTCATGTCTTTCCATTAGGATGCGCTTGTTAGTGTTAGTTTTTTTCTGATGATATCCTAATGATCGAAGAATTTGCTTGACACTAGTATTGGATTCTTTGAACTTTAAGTCTTTACCTAACTTTGCATAAATTTTTGAAACAGTAGGTAAACATTTTTCATCTAAATAAAAATTGCTAACAATACGACGTACGGCACCTTCATCAAAGTCGTCCAATCCAGTAATATTTTTTGTGCGCATTCTGTTTTTGTTTGGTGTTTCAAACAGACTATCCATAGGTTTTCCCAATTCTTTCGTTTTTCGCTCTTAATCCGTATCAAAAGAACTTTCTGACACTCCAACAGCTGCTGCTACTCTTTCCTGCACTTTCTTACAATCTATCACAAACTTTTCTTCCATTGCCTCCCTTTCCATAAAGTCTATAACGATCAAGATTGCTGCACGAGTCTGACTCTTTAGTACCTTACGATGCAGGCTACTTTTAACACCTTCCATACTGTCACAGATAGGCCTAACGTACACCACCACTAACCACAGTTACTACTCAACGGGAAATTAGAAAGCAGAGCGCGGCAGCTGAGTGTAAACTTATGCACTGAACTGTCCTTGTAGCAGGAGCTCTGTTAGGAGGGGATACGCTACGTGGGATAGTCCAAAGTGCGCATGCGCTCCCAGATGTCTTCCTAGCTGGCCCAATCTGTACATACAAGCAACGTGTTTCTGAAAATTACCATAATTCACGGATTGCTAAAATGCTGTAAATTAATTCTGCTTGTCTCTTTACGACGCCCGAGAATCATTTGGCAATTTAAGCCTGTGTATATGCCGACCTCGAAGTCACATTATTCTGTGTTGCTGTGCTTGAACATTCTCATTATTATGTTTCCTATCTTATGGAAGTGAAAGTTGGATTCTGCATGAACTGGATAGGAACTGCCTGGAAGATGAAGAAGCATGGATATGGTGGAAAATTACAAGAAAGAACTTGATGGAAAGAAAAACCAAAATTCTTTTCTTTATAACCACCTATTCAATAAATTACAATACGCTCACTGAATTATAATATAATCATATGCTCGTTGTCTTACAAGGATCGCTAAAACTCTCCCCACATTCAAGTTTCATCGCTACTCTTTAATGAGTTATTATAAAAACTTCTAGTTTTTATTTGCTAGTGTGTGCTTATTAACTAGCTTAACTGGTATTTTCTGACAGCAAGATTTCACCCCCTTTATGAATTTTGCTTCTGCTGGCGTTCAAGTTATACATCAAATTCAGTTTGTTCAATGTTATGTGCCTTTGACTAGTTCAACTTGGAATCGTGACAAGTCAATGAACTCTATTTTAACCCTTATTTATGAACCCAAAGGAACTTCATCCTTCACAATATTAATCGACGCTGCACACACTGACGTATATTTATGTCACAATATCCATTGTCATGTTTCAGCAGCCTCATAATTGTTTCTAATTCCACAGATTGCCACTGTTAATGTACTCCATGACAAATTTTGCTTTTAACTTGCATATATTGTTACAACCTCAAGTCTAACATTTTTATTGTATTGATTTTTGATTATCACTTTTTATTATGAGATGGTTAATTTTTAATATTATGATAACATTCTGTATATTTTAAACTCGGGGCCCTGACCTAATTTTCGTCGCATTAATGGCTGATGATGTTCGCTATGTCGAACGAAACATGTCCCAATATTAGACACTTCATGATTATATTATAATTCAATTAGTGTATTGTAATGTAACGAATATGTGGTTATAAATAAAAGAATTTTACAATTTTAATATATCATCTTCAATACGGTTTTAATATGAGATTAATTACATGTAAAGAAAAAAACAAACTGGAAGTTATAACGGAAGTCCATGAAGTCCATGAAGAGGGAATATTATTAAAGAAAAAGGAAAAGAGATATGTTATCAGGCAGAACACTTTTCATCATTAACATTCTTGAAAGGAAAGTGTTGGGGAAGAAGACGACCTAGCAAAAAGTACTTGGAAGATATTGGGAAGAGACTAGGATGTGACAATTACATGAAAATGAAAAGCAGATTGGCTTTAGGATATGAATGAATCTTATACAAAGTAAACTTTAATTATTATTTCTAACAGATTCCATCAATCATTCATTTGGGAAGTCCAGGCTAGTCTAGATAAATGTTATTCACTTCTATTAGACAGTTAGTGTGAATGATTTTTCTGATCATAGAACATAATAAAAATGAACATGGGTGGAGATTGAAAACTTGGATGTTTATCAGAGCTAGACTTGGTAACACAAAGCATTAATAGATCTATCAATTTCAGCCTAAAAATGCTGGTGCATGGAAGAACAGGAAGTAGCAGTTTATTGTTGCCCAACATAAAAGCACTTTATATGAAACAAAGAGACCAAATTCAACTCTGTAATTCAAAATGTAAAGGTCACAAGAAAAATTCCATTTCATTCCATTCGTGACAAAGGACATCTTATGGTACTACAACAGTTTATCAAAATTAAATACAGGATAATAAATAATAAATTAGAACAATAATATTACATATATAAATACCAAAATAAACAACTTAGAAGGCAGGATTAATAAAGCCCAACACAGACATACGAGTATGATTTGCATGATCATTTATTAAATACCGTCCATATTTCCATTAATAACTTGATGTTATTTTATTAGATAATTGTTTATTGATATCTTAGTTGTATAGATTCTACTTCATGAAACTAGAGGCAATCCTAGACAAAATATACAGAACAAAGTGTAAATTCCAGACTAGTTCCAGTTCCAGACTCATTTAAATACTTCCCCAACCACTTAAAAATGATTACTTTACACTTCTTACTTATTACAGATATTACCTACAAATTTTACAATTATGGAAAATTGTACAAAATTATTTCCAGGGTAGAAATATTGCAATATACAGGTAGATCTTGTTATTCAAATTATTTTCTTCTTCCTAATACTTGCAATATTAATTTATTTGAAGTGAGTACATTACGTAGCTGTCCCATACATATACTGCACATTTGCAGAGGTAGGCTAAAAGGCGACTCTTTTGTTCACCAGTGAATCAGTGCGAGTTCATTTATGATAGACCAGATCATCATTAGTAGGACAGTGACCTCTGACTGTGCAGTTTCGGTTACATCTTATGGAATGTGGGCAATCAGCTGTTTTGAAGTCCTACCAAATTAAGAATGTAGATGTGTGGGTGTCAAAATAATGAAGGGATACAATATTGTAGGCATTAAAGGGGGACGGGGAGGGGAGAGGAAATAACTTTCTTTTAAGATCATCCTGAAATGACAAAGAAAATGTGTGTTGTAGTTAGAAACTGACTATATAAAGTTAATTACGGTAACACTTAAATCACACATTGACAATTATTTGTATATTTTTACCATATTTTACTTAAAATAAATTTGTGATTTTCATTTTGCACCATATATAATCAAGAAAATATTGATAAGAACAGTTGAACAAAATAATACCATTTGTACATTGTTATATTAACCTTAATGATTATAACCTCACTCTTTATACATTTCACTATGGTTTAACTACTATAATAAACTACTTCATTCATTTTAAAAATTAACTTGAAATCAATAATTACCATTCAGGAACTCTTACGAGAGAGAGCAATCAGAGAGCTGGGTAGTGAAAGGAAATTGTTTCATGGTGCAGTGAGACAATCACTGTTTCACCAGTTAATGGACAATAGTCTAAATGGAGTGATAGTGATATTTCGCTGGTGAAAAATCACTGTTATTGAATTTTTCTTCAATTTTTACAATGAAATGGCGTATGGCGTTTAGTGCTGGGAGTGACCGAGGACAAGTTTGGCTCGCCAGATGCAGGTCTTTTGATTTGATTCCCATAGGCGACCTGGACGTAGTGATGAGGACGAAATGATAATGAAGACGACACATACAGACAGCCCCTGTGAAAGCAAAATTAACCTATTATGGTTAAAATTGCCAACCATGCCGGGAATCAAACCTGGGACCCCTGTGACCAAAGGCCAGCATGCTAACCATTTAGGCATGGGCCGGAATCCATTTCTACATATTTGCTGCTTATTTTTTTACTCACCTTATGTGATAAATAAAATTACATTTTGTTGAGTACAAAACTGTTTTTCTCTGAATCTGAGGTCAATTGTAGTTTGATAATTTTAGTACGTATTTTCCTCTCTTCCTCTGATTACTTTTGATTTACCACACTGATGGTGTAGGGCTGTACTCATTAATAAATCTACTCCTGTAAATGAAATGGTGCTATTCTTTTGTAAAGGAAGGCCTTCAAATCAATCATTTTGAATATGGTATCACAAGGCTGGCTTGTCAAATGTGCTACTCCACTTATTACCATAGCTACTTTACTCTGTTCTCTGGCAAACTGCACAAGTACAGAGGAAGTTGTCACAAACCTGACAGAAGAGCAGAAATGATGTATTATGCTAAAGAAGGGAATGATTTTACTTAAGGAGCATAGCCAGCTGATGAGCTGCAAGGTGAGAAACTGTTCACATTCCCTGCCATCAAAGAAATTCAAAGTAAAGTAAAAACATGTTTATTTCAGCTCTTATGATCTTTTCCACATTCTCACAATATTGTCAGTACAGTCTATGTTAATGCATTGATAAAGTTATGGCATATCCTTTGCAACAAAATGTCAAATGGCTTCACAATCATGCTCACATGCTGAGAGGCCTGTTTGGGATAAATTTATGTGGGTGTTCCACCACCCAATAAACAGTCCAGACCTTGGTCTCTTGGCCCAATGAAAAGTTCATGGGTAGCCAATGCTTTCAAATTGCTGAAATAGTGCTGCACACCCAGATAATTGACTTTTATGAGCTAATTATACTAAGATTGATGTCACAATGGAAGAAATTTCTTCAGACATTGTAAACCAACCTAGCTATTCCATTTATGCGAAAAGAAGTAGTAGTGTTTCAATTTTTCGTCCCTGCCTCGTACAATGCTTATCCAGAAAATATTGATCTCGGGCTACATTTGAGCAGTAAGGAGAATATGAGACAAAACTCCACTTTGTACAAGTACAGTGCAAAATTGCTATATATGGCACTATTGAAAACTGTGTATCTTAACAGGATCTAACTGTACATTGCTTCAGGTGTATTCCTTACAATTATTTACATACAGTTTAAAGCTTACTAATTCATAATACATGCCCTGGAATGTACAAAAGAGAAAAAAAAGTTTCCTGCTACAATAATAATAAATTTTCTGGAATCATACATGCATAATTCAATTTCTATAAGGGATTTTCATTACAGACATTCAGTTTTTCAAATTTTTCAAATATATGAAAATGAAATTATGCAACTACTGTACTTTTGATATCAAATCCCCAAAAAATCTTATATGCCATTTGAACATGATATCTCCAAAATAGTTGAATCAAATTTTCAACTTAAGATGTTCTTAGAATAAATCAAGAAGTCATCTCTTCTTGCAGTCTACCCATATATTCCTTTCTATTACAAATTGTAAGGCTACTCAGATTATATCAGAAATGAAATTATTTAATTCAGGTGGAGTAAAATTGCTATAAAATGAATAAAAGACAGAAAATATCTGTTTACGACCTGTATCATTCACAAGATTTTGAATCATTAACTTGGAAGTTCAGAAGAAAAAATCATGTATGTATGTATGTATGTATGTATGTATGTATGTATGCACAGTCCTCAGCCTGAAGGCTGGTTAGATCCTCAACAGCTCCATCATTAGCTGTCTTAGATGGCCTGGGCATCACTGAAGGGGCATATTAGGGAAGTGAAGAGTGAGGTAGATTCCCGCTGCCTTCCTCACTGAACCAGAAGTTGCTATTACATACCAGTCTGTCAAGTTCACTGAAATGCATGCATCAAGTGACCCTATGAGCAACATTTTCACATCATTCGTTAAAAAAAAAGGTGAAATAAATTGTATTAAGACATGATGTAGGCTTTTGGGCTTATGCCGTGTCAAGAAAATTAGGTGAAATTCATTACGTTTTGCAGAGAACTGTGCTCTGTGTCATCAGAAGAAAATCTCGACTGTCCACGAGAAAGGCTTCTTAAATAATGCGGATATTACTAAGCTAATTTACCACTGCACGACTTCCAGCTATTTCTAGTGGGGTAGGAATTTTTTCGAACAGACGGACGGAGTGGCTATGTGAAGTCCACTTTCGCCCGTAGTGGCCAATTTCTTATTTTGAGATGGGATACTGCTTCGGCGCCCGTCAAACCTATGATATGGTGGAGGTATGTTCATGATGCATTTGTGGTCTGGGCAGAAGGTCCCGAGAAACTACATCTATTTCTAAACCACCTAAATCAGCAACACTCTTCAATTAAATTCACTATGGAGATGGAGTCGGAGGATGCCTTCCTTTCTTGGATGTTCTAGTAAGAAAGAAACCGGACGGCTCCTTAGGACATACCGTCTATTGTAAGCCTACCCACACAAATTGCTATCTTCAAGCAGATTCTCACCACCATCCAGCACAAAAACAAGGCATTCTCACGACACTCGCCAAGAGGGCGAGACGAATTTGTGAGCCATCAAATATCCAGGTGGAGATGGACACGCTCAAAAGTCACGCTCAAGGGTAATGGTTACAGCAATTTGCAGATTCACAGAGCCCTGCATCCCGGAGAAATGACCAAGCAAAGCTCACAGAAGGAGGAAGTGAAGGGAACTGCCTACTTGCCTTACATTCACAAAACCACAGATAGAATTGCCAAGGTCCTCTGCAAACACAATATAAAAACCATGTTTGGCACCGACACTAAAATTGCTCGCAGTGTGCGTAAAACCAAGGACAAATTGTCCCCACTTGTACATCCTGGAGTATACGAAATTCCCTGTACTTGCGGTAAGGAATACATCGGCCCAACATGCTGGTCCATTGGTACCCGTATCAAGGAACATGAATGTAATATTCGTCTCAACCAGCCAGACAAATCAGCAATAACTGAGCACGTTCTACCGTCGGGTCATGATGTCTTGTTCCAAGATGCTCAAGTTCTTACCCACACTAGACACTACAGGTCCAGGATTATACGGGAAGCAGAAACACCTGGTTGCCAGCCATTAAGGATTTACATAGGTAGTTCCCTTCCCTGTCCCTTCTCTATTGTTATTTCGTCTTGGTGTTTTCCAAATCCGTACCTTCCTCTTCGCCAGATGTTTCATTCCAGGCTTGTGTCAATGTCATACACCTGTCAATGTGATATGTTACGTACACATGTTATGCGACCCTCTTAGATTGATTCTGATGGTTCCGTCAGCTTCCGCTTCGAACGCTAGCGCTGTACCGCATCCGGGGAGCCATCTGGTGATGAATGAATGTACCATTTCCACTTCTATTATAATGTCTAAATTCAAAAGCTCATTGTTTAAGAAGTTTTTCTCGTGTACAGTCAAGATTTTTTTCTGACGATGCAGAGCACAGTTATTTTCTTGACACAGCATAAGCCCAAAAGCTTACATCATGTCTATAAGTACGGGCCATGAAAGCATCAATGGCAACATTAAATTATATACAGAAGATTCTTAGTTAGGACAATTATTTTAATATTCCGGCAATTTAAAATAATGCATGGTCTTCAGTGAGTGTTCTGAGTTTATACCATTACGAATTCGCTTTGTCATGTAGTTTTCTGAGATATTAGAGATCATCCTAACAAAACCTAACCTTATCAAGTTGTATACAGGAAGACAAGAACAGGATAGATAAATATTTCTATGACTTAATTCTTACTTGTTCATTCCTTTCAACCTTCAGTGACATGCTGATGAATATCCCAGCTACTTCTTTGTATCTTAAAGAACCACACACACGTATTTTAATAATTTTTTTTTTTACACTTTAGATTTCATAAGGGACTATGATATTATTATAGCAGCATCAATTTAACCTTTTAAGTGCTGAGTTAGCAGTTGACTGTTTGGTACCTCAATGCTGAGTTTTTCATTCGAACTTAAAAAGTTTGTAGAAGCCTCGATTTTTAACTTATCAGTGGGGTTGCTACCTTAAAATGTTTATAAATATAAATGGAAAATCCTACACTTATGTTCAATATTATTTTGAGTTCCTGTGCACCGTCAATAGATAGGCGTAGCAGTGCTACACCGGTCGCGTCAGCTCATCTATAGGCAGGCGAAGCACTCATCGGGTTAATACTATCAAAATTGTATACGCAAATGATAGAAGTAAAGAATAAAACATACAGTGAAATCTCAGTCACCAATACAATTATAATCCTCTCTGTAACAGTAAAATATTCTGGTCCTGGCATTAATTCCATTAATTCAATGTAAAATTCCTTTTGATTTAATGATACTGTTGATAACAATGCATCTCACTATTACAATGGCTTTTTCAGATCCAGCCGATGTACTCCCAGTACTACAGTAATACCAACCATGAGTCAGAAAAACATGTAGCTGTTATTTGAAGATCTGACTTGACCATGCTTTGATCTAGTCGGTACTGTGAATACGAGGATTGGGGCAAAAGCCATGGAAAATATTATTTTTCTTGTAGATATGTGAACTGATCACAAACGTATATGTGTCGTGTGGAAATTCTGCAGGCATAGTATGTATGCAGAACAGATGGCTCTGTGATAACTGGTAGTAGCGCAGCGAGGCCTGTGAAATCAGTCACTTGGCGAGTGTCGTGCGAGACGGAAGTAAACCGTGTTGAGCAGTGCGCTTACATCAAAATAGCCGTCCTCCGAGGGAGAAATGCGATCGAATGTCACAGTGAATTAGTGGAAGCCCTTGCTAATAGTGCCCCACCATACCGTACAGTAGCATGGTGGGTAGGAAAGTTTCAGCAAGGACGTGTGTCAACCAGTGATGAGCAACGTTCAGAACGATCTGTCAGTGTGCGAACCGACGTGGCATGTGCCGTCATCAAGCAGCTTCTGGATGGATGCTACTGGAGTTAGAGAGGGCAAGTGGCATCGAGAAATGCACGTCCACAGGATTTTGCATAATGAGCTGCAACTGTGCAAAATCGTATCATGGTGGGTAGGCATGCACTGACAGAAGTTCAAAGGTGGGTGCGCTATGCAATATGCTCCGACCACATTGCACGCTGGCAACAGGACGGCGATCAATTCTTGTCACGAATAATCGCCATTGTTGAATTTTGGGCCGGGGCATATGAACCAGAACTGAAACATCAGTCCGCGGAGTGACGACATGCTGGATCACCAAGGAGGCAGAGGGTCCGTCAGAATCCTTCTGCAGTCAAACTGATGGTGATTGTAGCGTATGACGTCAGGGGTGTCAATGTTTGCCACTTTGTTCCACATGACAGAACAGTGACCGCACAGTACTACAGGGACTTCCTGGTGCGACAGGTACGACGTGGTGTTTGGGAGAAACGTCCGGATCTAGTGGACAGTGCTATAATCCTGCACGACAATGCAAAACCATATAAAGCAGAGTGTGTAGGGCAGCTACTGCGACGTTGGGGATGGGAAGAATTGGAGCACCCATTGTACTCTCCCGACATTTCGCCCTGTGACTCTGATCTCATTCGAAAGATTAAGGAACCACTATGTGGTAGGCGGTTTGCAACACGAGTGGACATTGCTAATGCTGTGTGCCAACAGGTGACCCGATTCACACATGGTGCGGCAAATGCTGAGGCAGATGGTATTTAGCGCGTCCCGCATTGTTGACAGCGTGTTGTGTCAGTAGCAGGGGACTACTTTGAGGGTCTTTAGGCCCAGATTTGTCAGGTCAACTTTATGTGTACTGTGCTGTCATTCTTTCACACCGGGAAAGCCATATTGTCCTGTATACTACCATAATAAATTAGTGTGTTACGATATTTCAGTGCTATTCATTGTCTACACATGTAGTTAACACCTTGTCCTTTTGTCTTTATATGTCACATTTTCCAACCGGACTGGTATCTTCACATCCACACAAATCACATAAGAATGGCTGGGGGAGGGCGGGGCTAAGCTTGATGGAGCTTCCGTGCTTGTCGTTTAGCCTCTCTTCTTTTTTTGCTTTATGTCGCATCGACACAGATATGTCTTGTGGTGACGATGGGACAGGAAAGGGCTAGGACTGGAAAGGAAGTGGCCGAGGCCTCAATTAAGGTACAGCCCCAGCATTTGCCTGGTGTGAAAATGGTAAACCACGGAAAACCATCTTCAGGGTTGCCGACAGTGGGGTTCGAACCTACTATCACCCGAATACTGGATACTGGCCGCACTTAAGCGACTGAAGCTATCGAGCTCGGTATTTAGCCTCTTCGTGTCTACGTCGTTCCTCTTCAAACACAGCAAAAGATGCAGAAACAGTGTTGTGCCAAAGTATAAGATTCTCAGCAAGTATATTCCAGGACTGAGTGCTAATTCCAGCTCTTCTCATAGTATGCTTTAGCTGATCCTTGCCTCGCCTCAAAGGGGCTCTATGTAGTCTTGTGCCGGAGCAGAGTTCACCAAATAGGAGTTGACGAGGGAGCCTGGCATTATTCATGTGATAGACGTGCCCTATCCATCTGAGATGATGGCCAATGATGGTAGCCTCAATCTTATGACTTAAATGGTATGAAATAATCCAACAGCATGAATGGCGCAATGAAACCCAGGAAAATCATCCATCGCAATAGCCATAAAGCTTTTTGATTTGAAGGTTAGACCAGTAACTGTTTACGGCCTGGAAAATGTGTGGCCATGCCTTCAAAAGAAACAGATGGGACAATTAGAGAAAATTAAAGCAACATATCCGAAAAGAGCATTCTGTCTGTCTAAATTCACTCCATCTCATATCACGTATGAGGTTTTTTTTTTTACAATCTGTTTTATGTCGCACCGACACAGATAGGTCTTATGGCGACGATGGGAGAAGAAAGACCTCAGAGTGGGAAGGAAAAGGCTGTGGCCTTAATTAAGGTACAGCCCCAGAATTTGCGTGGTGTGAAAATGGGAAACCATGGAAAACCATCTTCAGGGCTGCAGACAGTGGGGTTCGAACCCACTATCTCCCGGATGCAAGCTCACTTCTGCGCGCCCCTAACCGCACGGCCAACTTGCCCGGTATGTATGAGTTAACCAGAGAGCCTTTCTTCACTGAAAAGCTCCTACCTGCAACACCGGCATTCTTAACCACTCCGGTGAGTGTAAAGGCAAGGAAAGCTGCTATATGGGACGAGTTTTATGTAACAGATGCAATGATCAACCGTGAATAATTGCAAGGAGGTTACGACCTGTGGCACATAATGACAAGATTTCTAGTACTTGGTTTTCACTTCAAGCTCTGTGGTGTGAAACATGAGCCAGGCACAAGCTGCATGTGCAGAAGATGTACTGGACCATGCGAGAGATACCATGACCTGACATGCAAAACAGGAACTGAATCCCTTAAAAAGTTTTGTACAAAAGATTGATTTTTGCATATTTGCTCTTTGCATATTGTATGTAATTATAATTTCATTCATATAACCGTAACTCTCTCTACACCAATATTTTTCTCTGGCCCACCTGGTATCGCATCAAAGTTTCACTGTATTTTCATTTTGAGGTATTGAGGATTTCTATTATACCAGTCATTTTTCTTGAAGCTGTATAAAAACAACTGGCATTAAAAATATGATCACTGAAGCATACAGAAAATTAAAGTTCATAAATTTGCTTTCAAATGCCAATCTCGCATGTTTATGCATTCAATTCTTAGTTGTGTACGTTGTATATCTAACATTAGCAGTGCCACTAACGGTATTGATTCCCACTAAATCAGTGCCTGAAATTCACCAGCATCTCACCAAAGAGTACACTATAACAACCAAAGAAACACTAGGTATTTTAATTAGTGATGGTTCATGTTTGTGGGTTACTGTAGTCACGTCCTAGTTCGCGAACCATGGGCAACGGCTGAGTGGCCTAGTAAGTGGTCCTGAGATTCGGGATACCAATTGCTATGGAATGGGAGTGGGCATCTTGGACATATTCTGAGATGTGGCCCTCCTTGTGCTCAGGCGGCTAGGACTATACAATCTACCAGTGGTCCATAACCCGTTAGAGGAGAGATCCTCACTTGGACTATGTGCAAGTAGGGTAGCATCCTGCTTCATGAATTTACCGAGCTCAGAACATTTTAAGCAAGGCTCGGACCTATGGGAGTAACGGAGTCCCACTCCCATTTGACAGGCGAGGGACTCCTTGGAAACAACTTGGCGAACGAAATGGAATTCGATGGGGAGCTATCAATATTAATGGGGCTTATGGAAGAAAGAAAGTAGAACTGGCTGAGTCAGCAAAGAGGATGCATCTGGATGTGCTAGGAGTAAGTGATATTTGGGTAAGGGGAGACAAAGAGGAAGAGATAGGAGATTATAAAGTGTACTTGACGGGTGTTAGAAAGGGAAGGGCAGAGTGTGGGGTAGGGCTCTTTATCAGGAATACCATTGCACGCAACATAGTTTCTGTTAGGCACGTAAGTGAGCGAATGATGTGGGTAGATTTGTCAGTTGGAGGAATTAGGACTAGAATTGCGTCTGTGTATTCACCATGTGAGGGTGCAGATGAGGATGAACTTGACAAGTTTTATGAAGCATTGAGTGACATCGTGGTCAGGGTGAACAGCAAGGACAGAATAGTGCTAATGGGCGATTTCAATGCGAGAGTTGGGAATAGAACTGAAGGATACGAAAGGGTGATTGGTAAATGTGGGGAAGATATGGAAGCTAATGGGAATGGGAAGCGTTTGCTGGACTTCTGTGCTAGTATGGGTTTAGCTGTTACGAATACATTCTTCAAGCATAAGGCTATTCACCGCTACACGTGGAAGGCTAGGGCTATCAGATCCATAATAGACTATATCTTAACAGACTTTGAATTCAGGAAATCTGTTAGGAATGTACGAGTATTCCCGGGATTTTTCGATGACACAGACCACTATCTGATCTGTAGTGAACTAAGTATCTCTAGGCCTAGGGTAGAGAAAGTTAAATCTGTCTGCAAACGAATAAGGGTAGAAAATCTCCAGAACGAGGAAATTAGACAGAAGTACATGGATATGATTAGTGAGAAGTTTCGAACAGTAGACAGTAAGCAGGTTCAGGATATAGAAAGTGAATGGGTGGCATACAGGGGTGCTGTAGTAGAAACAGCAAGGGAATGCCTAGGAACAACTGTGTGTAAAGATGGGAAAAGGCGAACAGCTTGGTGGAATGATGAAGTGAGAGCAGCTTGTAAACGTAAAAAGAAGGCTTTTCAGAAATGGCTCCAAACAAGGGCTGAGGCACACAGGGATTTGTATGTAGATGAAAGAAATAGAGCGAAACAAATAGTTGTTGAATCCAAAAAAGAAGTCATGGGAAGATTTTGGTAACAACCTGGAAAGGCTAGGTCAAGCAGCAAGGAAAACTTTCTGGACAGTAATAAAGAAACTTAGGAAGGGAGGGAAAAAGGAAATGAACAGTGTTTTGAGTAATTCAGGTGAACTCATAATAGATCCCAAGGAATACTTGGAGAGGTGGAGGGAATATTTTGAACATCTTCTCAACGTAAAAGGAAATCTTCCTGGTCGTGTTGCGAACAGCCAAGCTCATGAGGAGGAGGAAAATGATGTTGATGAAATTACACTTGAGGAAGTGGAAAGGATGGTAAATAAACTCCATTGTCATAAGGCAGCAGGAATAGATGAAATTAGACCTGAAATGGTGAAGTATAGTGGGAAGGCAATGATGAAATGGCTTCATAGAGTAGTAAAATTAGCATGGAGTGTTGGTAAGGTACCTTCAGATTGGGCAAAAGCAGTAATTGCACCTATCTATAAGTAAGGGAACAGGAAGGATTGCAACAACTATTGAGGTATCTCATTGATTAGTATAACAGGCAAAGTATTCACTGGCATCTTGGAAGGGAGGGTGCGATCAGTCGTTGAGAGGAAGTTGGATGAAAACCAGTGTGGTTTCAGACCACAGAGAGGCTGTCAGGATCAGATTTTCAGTATGCACCAGGTAACTGAAAAATGCTATGAGAGGAATAGGCAGTTGTGTTTATGTTTCGTAGATCTAGAGAAAGCATATGACAGGGTACCGAGGGAAAAGGTGTTCGCCATACTGGGGGACTATGGAATTAAAGGTAGATTATTAAAAGCAATCAAAGGTATTTATGTTGAAAATTGGGCTTCAGTGAGAATTGATGGTAGAATGAGTTCTTCGTTCAGGGTACTTACAGGGGTTAGACAAAGCTGTAATCTTTCACCTTTGCTGTTCGTAGTTTACATGGATCATCTGCTGAAAGGTATAAAATGGCAGGGAGGGATTCAGTTAGGTGGAAATGTAGTAAGCAGTCTGGCCTATGCTGACGACTTGGTCTTAATGGCAGATTGTGCCGAAAGTCTGCAGTATAATATCTGGGAACTTGAAAATAAGTGCAATGAGTATGGTATGAAAATTAGCCTCTCGAAGACTAAATTGATGTCAGTAGGTAGGAAATTCAACAGAATTGAATGTCAGATTGGTGATACAAAGCTAGAACAGGTCGATAATTTCAAGTATTTAGGTTGTGTGTTCTCCCAGGATGGTAATGTAGTAAGTGAGATTGAATCAAGGTGTCGTAAAGCTAATGCAGTGAGCTCGCAGTTGCGATCAACAGTATTCTGTAAGAAGGAAGTCAGCTCCCAGACGAAACTATCTTTACATCGGTCTGTTTTCAGACCAACTTTGCTTTACGGGAGTGAAAGCTGGGTGGACTCAGGCTATCTTATTCATAAGTTAGAAGTAACAGACATGAAAGTAGCAAGAATGATTGCTGGTACAAACAGGTGGGAATAATGGCAGGAGGGTACTCAGAATGAGGAGATGAAGGCTAAATTGGGAATGAACTCGATGTATGAAGCTGTACGCATAAACCGGCTTCGGTGATGGGGTCATGTAAGGCGAATGGAGGAGGATAGGTTACCTAGCAGAATAATGGACTCTGCTATGGAGGGTAAAAGAAGTAGAGGTAGACCAAGACGACAATGGTTAGACTCGGTTTCTAACGATTTAAAGATAAGAGGTATAGAACTAAATGAGGCCACAACACTAGTTGCAAATCGAGGAATGTGGCGACGTTTAGTAAATTCACAGAGGCTTGCAGACAGAACGCTGAAAGGCATAACAGTCTATAATGATAATGTATGTATGTATGTATGTATGTATGTATGTGTGTATGTATGTATGTATGTATGTAAATATAAATTTTCTATTTTATTCTCTGAAGAACTTTCTGTGTACTATATTTCAACTCAAGTCGAAATTCAAATTATGTCGAGTGCAAAATGCCAGATGCTACGATTCATGTACTTGGTATAATTGGAAAAACTCCTTATCAAAATTAAGTATGCATTGTTCAAATTTTTTAATTGCTGATATACATTTCATTAAACGTAATACATATATAGGAAGCCTGAGCTTCATGATCTCGAAAGAAGTAATGATCTTCATTCACACAATTTACTTTATCTGGAGTGTAAACATACCTCACTGGAAACTGAATTACATAACATGGTCTTATGTTAAAACAACATCGAGGGAAAATTCGATTTTAACTGTTAATGACAAATTCTGATGTAGACAAATGTGCATGCATGCATGCGTGTGTGTGTGTGTGTGTGTGTGCGTGTGTGAGAGGAATTCTAATGAAACAATTCTAATAAATAGCCTATGAGCTCTGTATGCGTAATGTTTTAAGATCCATTAGCATGGATGTGATAATTTTCAAACAAGACACAAACAAAAATAATTACTACCTTTTAAGTGGATATTATTGATGTGCTTGGTGTAACCTGCCCTGTGTATTTTTTCAGCAGATTGTTGTTACACGGCAGGATAGACAGAAAAGTTAGTAATATCATTATTATCGTTCATCTGTGACACAAAAAGTAAAATAAAGGAGTTTTGATTAATTAATTAATTTTCATGTTAGAGAAATGTTAAACCATTTTTACATTAACTGCAAAGTCATTTACCTGGTTGGAATTTGAGAGTTTGGCCCATATTTTACAGCCAAAAGTCGAAACAAAAAAAGCAAGGGGCATTTATAAATATCATATCATGCATGAGACATTCTGAACCATTTTTCATTAACTGCAAGGTCATTTACCTGGTTAAAATTTGAGTGTTTTGTTCATATGTTAGCACCTAAAATTAAAACAAATAAAAGAAAGGAATATTTACGAATTACACATCATGCTAGTGACACTGTGAAAGATTTTACATTAACTTCAACAGTCAGTTACGTCATTTACCTCAGTAGAACTGCAGTGATTTGTCCGAGATAATTTTCGAAAAGTAAGGGGTTGCGATACTTTCTCGTTTTGAGAAGTACATACTGTTTTCTGGTTTATGATCTATCCCCTGTAGCATTAGAAGTCCAATTAAAGTTTTTATCTCAGTTGGATTTGTATCCACCCAACCTCTTGCTCGTGACCGTGGTTTTGAAGTTCAGATGGGCTTCTAAATCACGTTTAGCATACACATTGGTCTGTTCGACAATAAGTTGAAACATATCATCACCTATGAACTGTTCAAAATATTTCAACAGATTGGACTCATCATCGAAGTCCACATTTGCACTACTAGCACCAGAAAATAAAAATTTCTGACGTAAAACACCACACGGCGGGAAAGATTGAAACATGTCTAGCACTTTGCTTTCATCCGATTCGTTATGTTGTTCACCTTGTTCTTCACTCTCATTCTCTGAACCACTTTCACTATCAGACTCGCCTTCATTTGTATCAAACCACTCGTCTTTGGATTCCTGAGAAGATAAATCGTCACTATCACTCTCTAAGTGTTGAATAATCTCATCTTCTTCAAGGGTTTCGAACTTATGCTTTGAACTAGATGCTACCATATTTGGCCTACTGCAGGCAAGTAGCACTGTACAGTTGTAAAATAAAAAGAAATAAGCTTCAAGAAGCGTGATACGTGGTATTTGCAGCCATCGTGCGGCAAAAACATAAATTAAGACGACAATACACGACACGGCAAAGTAGCTCGTCATACCCAGGAGATATTTAAGGTAAAAGACGAGTACGTATATATTCGTCATGCCCATTACCCTGTAACATTCAGCGCAGGAATTTATACGTCATGCCCAGTTAAGAGGTTAACCTTCAGATCTAAAATATCTTAAACTGTGAGAAACCAAATTTTTATTTAAGAGAATGTTTTATTTTTTTGAAATTAGAAGTTGAAAATATGACAAACAATTGTAGGATTTGAACCAGATTTCCACCAGCTGATTTATAAAAATCCAGCAGAATTTCATTTAGCAATAAGATAGAAAAAACTCCATCATACAGACATTCAGTAACACTAAAATCACTAATTAGGCAATGCTACAGGTCAGCAAGGTAAAAGAAACAGTTTGTTTGTACCTCACAAAAAGGTAATATTCTAAAAACCATAATTATTCCAACTACTTTTTGATCCAGGTAATGTAGGAGACATCATGTTTAAATCCCAAGCTGGATGAAGATTCTTCAGTTCAACAACTGTTAGGAATATTCTACACTTCTTTGGTCAAATTAACAATGTTGATTACTAAACAGACAGTATGCAGCATTTGTACTTTGTTTACAGTACTTTCACTCCTGATACAACAGAGTCTGTTCCACAGTGTCTCAGTGCTTTATAACCTGTAACAATTAATGGAGCAAACTATTTCTTCCCTTCTTCAGCTTATACCAGCTATTTCTGGGGATTGTAGAAGCCACCCTGGCTATTTGGGAATTTGACAGGAGCTATGCCCTTTCCGATGTGAACAACACTCCTTAGCATTCACCAGGATTTGAGCCTTGGTGATCTGTCAAAAAAACAGCTAAGCTACCAAACTAACCGCATCCTTCCTATTATGAACGATTAATAATTTCAGAAAATAGTCCTACAGTGACTTCACTGAATACTGTTATAATCACTTTTGGCACAAAAATAATTTGTACAATATTCGTTTGCTACTGGTTTTCAATAAAGAAAGACGACAGTGAATCGCACAAACGAGAGAATCACCGCACCTGTGCCACAGCTATTCCAATAAAATATTATACAAGCTATGTTTGTGCAGTAAACTGTGTAGCAATATTAGTTTCACATTCCTTATTTGTTAATAGCGGCATATAGTGATATGCTTTCACCTCCATTTAATCTTGTGGTTGATTTGGAAAAGCTCATAAAAAAACCATGTGAAAAGATGGCTAATAAGTGTCATCATTGCTGATATTAAGACAAATTACTGCTTCTAGATTCGTGGAATGGACAGAGTGATGAATACATATTTAAAGACCCTGAAATAAAGAGAATTTCATAAAACAATACAGATTCAAATAATTTCTCCGAAGACTACGCAGTCTCTGCAGCCACTTGATGTTAACTTTATACGGCAGTAGAAAATTGTAATTTGGAGAAAGAAGACTACTTCACACATAAAATTATAATTGAAAATAGTACAGAAAATTTGCATGATATACTTGGCAAGACCTGTCAGTATATGTGTAAAGCCTGGATATGTAACAAAGAAAGTGAACAATGGTTTCCAAAATGTTCTTCAAATGCTACTTCAAGTTAACAATAGTGGATGTAAAATGGAGAATTGTGAAGAAGCAACATTTAATAAATGTCTGTATTGTTCCCTGACAACAAGTAGTAGTTTGAAATTTAATGGAAATATATTCAGAATGTATAATTTTTTTCTGATTGTTATGCCCAACTAAGGCTAACTGTATTAGCACTTTTTTTCCTTCTTCTCTTCCCAATCTCTCTTCATTCTCTTGATGTGTTCCATTTTACGTTGTTCAGTCCATCTTGTATTTAGTTGCGTGGGTATTTACAGAAAAATTGTGTTTGTGAATTAAGGTTCTGAATTTCATTCTATCTTGAATGGTATCTTCATTAATGCCAATTTCATTTAGGTCTTCACTGATTTCTTTTAGCCAGTGTTGTGATTTTTCATTGATAAGGCTAAGTTTAAAATTTTCTTTGTGAGCCTGTTATTATCCATTCTAAATAAGTGACCATAAAATTGTAATTACCATTTCCAGATGGTATCTGTGAATTTTTTCTGTAACTTGATAGATTTCATGTGATTTCTTTTTGTTTGTTTTGTTGTTTCTGTTTGTTTGATCAATACACTTGTTTTTCGGTTTTCTAGCATGTTAAACAGTCTGTCGGTAAAATGAAATAACGAAGAAGAGTTTATAAGTTTTTATAAAAACAAAAAATGACAACCATTACCATGCTGTTTACCATACAAAAATTACAGTAACTTGGATAATATTTCTTTATTGCAATGTCTGTGACTCAAGTGTAACCAGCAAAACTTCAACACTGAGGAACGGGCTCCAGGAGGATCATACACAAAATGTACAAACCTTGAGGGTTCTTAAACATTATTTTTCTAAAATATGCTACTTTTCTCTTCGTACATTATGCAAACTTTCTTTGATCACTCCGTACATGCAGTACATCCATGCAGGGCTCTAAAATATTCAAATTCCCTAGGTTGTTTTTCACTGGACTAGAATGCTGACTAGATGAACAGATGTAAACCATTTTGGAAATGGGGTTACAACAATGCTAGAAGCTAGGCTTACAAGTTGTAAATAATACCCGAACAGCAAAAACACTGGACGGATTCAAACTACAGCGCTAAATAAGTACAAATGGAAGTCAGAAGTTAAGACTCACAGAAACAGAATGAAAGACTTAAACTGACTGAAAGTTGCAGCAATAAAAATATGTTTCTTGTTTAAAAAACTAATTCTCTCTCAGGCTACACATCTACAAAGAGCTCCACAACATACAGTCAAGAATTAGAAATAGTACATTTATGAAACAGTTAAATGTTGTAGATAGAGTGAAGCCGGGAAGTCATGGCACTAGTGCCCAGACTTAGTTTTGGGTTTGTGGAATGGACTTGTTCATCATAGTCCTCTGAGGGGTGTCAGTTCAGTCTGTAACAAGCTAGTCTGCTGGTGTCTGTACTCGCTAAACTTAACACACAGCTTCATCTCGTTATGCACGTTGTTATGCCTACTTAATGGACCTTGATTATTAAGCTCTAACAGTGTATTTAATATGCTTTACCAGGGCCCGAACTTTGAAGAAAGGTTTTTTTTTCTTTTCTGAGTACTCAGTGGAATACAACATGAGAACGTGCTCCTCTTCCTAACAGATGCAGTGCCTTACATGTCACAGGCAGCAACATCTATCAGATCATATTATAATAAGACAGTGCATGTTACTAATCTGGCACATACCTTTTATCGAACTGCAGAAGAGGTCAGATCATAATTTTCAGAAGCAGATGGACTAGTCTTTGTCAATTCACCATCCCAAACTAATACAGCTTTGCCTCCTGCACCAGTTTTAACACTCTTGGCACCCGGTCGGTTGACTGCATGTATATACCACTGTGATAATTTTCAGAGAGTAAGAGAAGTAGTGAACAACTCTAATAGGACAGATGCTAAGGCAATTGGGAGTGCACACAAAGTGTTTTCTGATCTTCAAATGTAAGGTAAATTGGCTAGCATAAAATCAAATTCTTCATTTTTGCCAGAAACCTTAACCTGCTTAGAAGAAGGTGGCATGGCAATGGACAAGTCAATACAGTTACTCAAGGATGCTAAAGACTGTATACAAAATGTAAAAGGTAAGAATGGGGACACAGTCAAACAGAAAATAAAATTTGTATTGGATAAAAATAAAAGGTATCAGTCAGTGCATCAAGTAGCCAGTATTCTGTCAAGAGACTACTTTGGAATTGGTATTTTTGAAGAAGATTTAACAGCCAGTGATGTAGTGTTTTTCATATAAGCTCCCATTACATCAGTGGAAGTAGAGAAGTTTCTCAGTATAAGACAGTTTAGCTGACAACCACTGTTCTTTCACTTTTGATAACTTGTGGATGACTATGATGGTGTATTGCAATGCTAACTGAGGTATGTTTAATGATCAAAAGTATCCGGACACCTCCAGGACACATGTTTTTCATCCTAGGTGCATTGTGCTGCCACCTACTGCCAGGTACTCCATAACAGTGACCTCAGTAGTCATTCGACATCATGAGAGAGCAGAACGGGGCGCTCTGCGGAACTCTTGGACTTCGAACGTGGTCAGGTGATTGGGTGTCACTAGTGTCGTAAGTCTGTTCGCGAGATTTCCACACTCCTAAACATCCCTAGGTCCACTGTTTCCGATGTGATAGTGAGGTGGAAACGTGAAGGGACACGTACAGCACGAAAGCGTACAGGCCGACCTCGTCTGTTGACTGAAAGAGACCGCCGACAGTTGAAGAGGGTCGTCAAGTGTAATAGGCAGGCATCTATCCCGACCATCACACAGGAATTCCAAACTGCATCAGGATCCACTCCAAGTACCATGACAGTTCGGTGGGAGGTGAGAAAACTTGGATTTCATGGTCGAGCGGCTGCCCATAAGCCACACATCACGCAGGTCAATGCCAAACGATGCCTCGCTTGGTGTAAGGAGCGTAAACATCGGACGATTGAACAGTGGAAAAACGTGTGGAGTGACGAATCACGGTACACAATGCGACAATCCGATGGCAGCGTGTGGGTATGGCAAATGCCTGACGAACGTCATCTGCCAGCGTGTGTATTGCCAACAGTAAAATTCAGACGCGGTGGTGTTATGGTGTGGTCGTGCTTTTCATGGAGGGGGCTGGCACCCCTTGTTGTTTTGCGTGGCATTATCACAGCACAGGCATACATAACTACATAAGAGCACTTTGGGGATGGCGATTGCACCTTTCAACACGATCGAACACCTGGCCTACATAACTACATAAGAGCACTTTGGGGATGGCGATTGCATCTTTCAACACGATCGAACACCTGTTCATAATGCACGGCCTGTGGCGGAGTGGTTACACGACAATAACATCCCTGTAATGGACTGGCCTGCACAGAGCCCTGACCTGAATCCTATAGAACACCTTTGAGATGTTTTCGAACACCGACTTTGTGCCAGGCCTCATCGACTGACATCGCTACCTCTCCTCAGTGCAGCACTTCGTGAAGAATGGGCGGCCATTCCCCAAGCAACCTTCCAGCACCTTATTGAACGTATGCCTGCGAGAGTGGAAGCTGTCATCAAGACTAACGGTGGACCAACACCATATTGAATTCCAGCATTACCGAAGGAGGGCGCCACGAACTTGTACATCACGTTCAGCCAGGTGTCCGGATACTTTTTATCACATAGTGTATTTTTTCATGTTATTTTAGTAGAAATGAAAATGTCCTAGTGATAATTGTTAATTTACTGATTAACAGTTTGGTAGTAATATACTCATTAGACCCGCCTGGTGGCCATAATCTCTAAGACGTTGAAGTCTAAATGGTCTGACACCATAGTTAGCCGGTTCGAGTCCCGTTGGTCGAAAAAATTGTCACCATCAGAATGTTGGCCGGTAGGGTAGGGGAGGTGGTGGTATACAATTCCTAATCACTAGATTGCATACCAAAAGCCTGGATTAAATTCCAAATCTCTCCACAGTGCTCATATGGAGTGAGGGCATATGACGTCGTTGACGGTGATTCGTTCTCGGATGGTGATTAAGACTTGAGCAGACCCCTTGGTGCTATTTGATAGGAGTAAGCTAGCTATGTGTCAGCACCAGGTTTCACCATCTCCCTTTCTACTATCATATTTAACGTCATTAATTTAATCTTATTAACTCCTCTGAAGATGTTGATGTCAGAAAGGACATCTGGTCATAAAAACCAGCCACGACAGATTCATCTCACCTCATACCTAGAGAAACGGGACAAGGGTTGGGCAAACAAACTATGAATGTTTGTTTTACAATACAGATAATTCTAATCATGTATTCATTATTTATCCAAGACAATTATGAAATAAATTAATATTAATTGGTTAATTTCTTTAAAAACTGAGGTCATTTTAAGAGAATTTTTGGAGCACTTTATAGGTCACTTTTTATTTTTAGGTCATCAACATCCAGACCTTAGCTATTACCAAACATATAAATACGGTTTTAATTTTACCAAGTGTGAATTTTGTGTTGTTTATCATCCTAATGAGTTTTGTTCTGTAGTAAATTTTTGGGGTTGTTTATTATTTTGACTACTTCGTTCTATGTGAAAACTGATAAGTTCTTTTCTATATAATGTTTTTTTTTCCAAAACTCCTTGTCTGCTTTTAAAATTATTATTAAATCACTATATTTGTACAATATTGTTATTTACAAAGTCTGCTGAAGTCGATTATTTTGTGTTTTAAGTTAATTCATGTTTGCGAAATAACTTCAGCTGTATGGTCAGTGAAGCAAGTTTGGTAAACGGCAGAACAAAGTTGAGTTTGTTGTCAACACACTGCTGTATCCCCACTCTTCTTCTTTTTTACTTCAGATGCATTTAGGTGCCACAAATTCCTGGCTCCACTCTACTGGATTTATCTTCCTTCTTTATAACCAGTTCCACAACCATGAGCATAACTTTGAGTTTGTTACATTTATTAGTATTTAAAATACACTAAGACTACAGATGCTTGTTTGATAGATTACATCACATGGTTTATTCTGAAAATGTGCGTGTGAGTGTGTATTCACAAAGTCACTCAAGTTCATCACAAATTATCTCTACACATTTCATCAAAAAATATATTTTGGGGACAGATGCATGCATTGTTTGATAGCTTTCTCGCCCACCACATCTATTAAGCACATGATAACTGTGTCACCTGGTGCAGATTCCATAGATACAAACACTGTTTAATCATTTCAAAGCATTATTGGAAAAAGGTGAATGGCATTTAGGCTCTATGGAAAATAATAACAAAGCTATTTGGGATTGTAAAACTAAATCTACATGTTTCTGCTATTTTACAAGGGATGCAACATTCTAGTCACAAGAACTCTTGTCACTGTACCAGCTTATCATGGCAATTTTGCATCTTGGTAATAATAATGGCGTGTGGCCTCTGAAGAGGCCTGGTGCAGGTCTTTGGAGTTGACGCCGTATAGGCGTCCTAAGCGGTCTATGAGGATGCAACCCTACCTATGATGAATTATAATGATGAAGACGGCACAAACTCCCAGCCCCCCCGAGCCATCGGAATTAATCAATGAAGGTTAAAATCCCCGACCCGGCTGGGATTGAACCTGGGACTCACTCTATCAACAATAATCAGAAGAAAAATGGAAGAACTTTGACACTTCAAAAAATGAAGGTATCGGCCAAAGGAAGACAAGGGCCATGAAGGGCGTGAAAATGAAAGACTCCCTATACCTCAAAGGCTCTAATACAATACGTGTCGGAAAACAACAAGAGTTGACCAAGTGAGGTCAGATAGGACAGGTAAAAGTGAGGAGCCTGGCACAAGTAATTGGAAGCAATGCCAGGGCAAAGTTAAGGACATCATGGTCATCAACCGACGCTCCAAAGTTAAGAGCCTCTGGGGCACCTTTTAGGTGCTTTTTAGGACAAAATTCCCCTCTGGAGAGCTCCATCATTACAATAATTTAGATGATTATGAAAATACCTTAGAGTGTCAGCTTACACTGAAAATTTATGTACCGGTACCAAATATTTATATGTGTAAGCACAGATACAACCTTACAATACTGTATTATAATGATTACAACGACGGAAAATTACAGAAATAAAATATTAACCACAAGACTGGTGACTAAAATATAATCTCAAAGACAAGGTGATGCAAAGAAGAGAGTTCCTAGACCTGTTTATGTTACGTGTCACGATGAACTTAAAACCCATAATTATGAGGAAACAACCCCAAACAAACCAAAACAACAAAACGAGACAATTCCAGTCTCAGAAGAAGCACAATGGGACATTTCAGAGAAGAGCGAAATGAATGGGATCCCTATATTTATTCAACCCAAATCTCGTCTGGATTTGAACTGATACTTCCTTATTTTCTATTTGAACCAAAAGTCAAATGTAATTTATATAAGGTATAAGAAACATTACTTTATTACTGAGTTATAGACTCCATTTCATTTTTTTATTGCAGCTATTCACTCAATTTTCAAATTGGCCCAAATTTGATAGTAGTTCCAGAGTTGTGATTATAAAGAAAAAAGAATTAAAAAGTAGTTGATTACAATAAATCACAAATGTACTTGTCATGAATAGAGAACCATAAGAAAAAAATTATCATGTGGTAAAAATGTTTTTGGAGCTTAAATTGAAGCATGATAATTTCTTGCCCTACAAAACTACCTCAAAGAAACAAAAATCGATGGATATGGAAGAACAATGGGTGCAATGGTTTTTTTAAAATGGTCTACAAGGAGACGAGGGAGAAGAACCCTCTGCCACTAGCTCATGATAGTTCACAACCTTAAGAGAGGAGCCTCTACAGGTTTGTAACTACATCTCACTTTTACAACTTGGCACATATGTAGCAATATTTTGCAAACAAGTTTACGTTACAAACATATACTTCTTAATTTTAATGGTTGAAGGAGTTTTTACACATACCGTACAGTACAATATCATGCAAAGTGAAATACAGCTACAAGTTCTGACTGGCAATTTGTGATGAACTTGTTACGTGACTATTTCTAAGGTGACCAACCGAACTTGATACGTTGTCCTCACATTCTCAACTCTGAGACAGCATTGAAGGTTTCCTATGCATATTTTATGTTTTTTATGTTCTAATTCATACCAACATCCTGGATCATTATTTTCCCAATATAAAGGAAAATTAAATTGAAATTTTCAACTTGTATCCTTTTTTCTCATATTTATAAATGACAAAGGTGAACCACCCTTTCACTTAGTGTGTGTAAAACTTGACCTATGAATAATATTAAAATTGTAGCACACTGATGTCACTGCGCTAAGCTCCAAACCACAGATGTACGGTACAGCCTTGTCCCATCATGTATTTCAATACATTGTGAGAAGGCACTAAGTACACAGTGCATCAGATGAGGTCATTTCCTCTCTTTCACATCTGATGTTTAAGAAGTTATGTTAAAGTGTGTAGTTCTGTCTATGAAATTGAAATTAATCATACGATTACACAGTATTTTTTAACTTTGATTTAGAATGCTTTTTTTAAATGCTTTTTTTAATTATTATTTTACAGCTTAGCTTAACGTCTATTTTAGGATATTTCATCTCACATGCAGGACATCTTCAGCTAAAAAATGCATACAAAAAATGACACAGACAATCAAAATGCATTGAAGCAATTTGAGGTCCTTGAAAGTATGTTGAACACTGATAAAATATTTGTATGTCAAAAATGCATTTTAACAACTTCAAATCCATACAAATATATTATTAACTAATAAAATGCTTGGTTATACGTTAGGTTCTTCTTCTTGTGGTGGAGGTGAACAATGTGATATTGTCTTTAGTCTGTGCAGTGATATGATCAGATGTTCAGTTTAATTGGACGCTAATATGTAGAATATATTGCTATGTTTCAGTTATGATAGAGCAGCTTAATTTCTATTGAGTAGGAAAATCTCATCTATACCTTGGTTCAAGTTTGGTTAAGTGTATTAGCAGACAGCACACGATTAACAAGAGCCAATGGGACCAGCAGGGAGACCCCTCATAATACATTTTCAGATAATACAACGCACTTTACCAAACTTCAATAAAGGTATACAGGTGTTTCCCCTGCTCAACAGAAAATAAGCTGCTAAATTAGAACTCAAACACTGCAATAAATTCTACATATAAGCATTCAATTAAACTGATCACCGCACAATGCTAAATACAGTAACACTTCGTTCTCCAGAATAAGAAGCTAACACATAACCAAGTATTTTATTAGTGTATACTCATGGCCGACAGGATTCCTCGCTGCGCTCCTTGTATCGGCCTTGACAATCGCTTGTGAAGCCCAGCATAAAGCTGTAATTGGAAAGTTTCATCATAATGCCGCTGGAGCGCTGGCCACCTAAGTCACTGACAGCAAGCTATATACCGCAAATTACCACATTTTCAGCTTCAGTTTATATTGCTTCGCTGTCGTAAGTGTTGTAATGTGTTCGTAATGAGGTGTTTGTTGGCTTGTTATTGAGAGTTGAATAGTTATGCGCTAATTAGTTAATTTTTTTATTTTGTGTAGTGTGGTGATCGATTTTTTTTATTGTGTTTACAAAACTTGCATTATACAATATTGTTGTGTGCCTTTTTGTACTTCGAACAGAAAAAAGAGCAAATGAACACTATCATTTCACGAATTCCCTGTAGACCAGGACAAAACTAAGGCATGGCTCAAAGCAATTTCTTGCGATAACTTTTCATTTCAAAGAACATGATTATTCATTTGTAGACAAAAGTAGAAGAGTATTAAAAAGAGGTTCTGTACCATCAGTGTTCCCTAGCTATCCTAGTTGTAAGGTGATTAGTACCTATTACAGAAACTGCACCACACTCAGCCACGAAACGCAAAAGATGTGAAGGTATAATTTTCAAAATCCTGATGCAAGTTGTTCAACAGCCAATAATGAAGGTACAGGCAACTTATCAAATGTCATTTTCACTGTGGAACAACTAGCATAAAGGGAAGATATGCCTGAAGGAGAAATGACATGACAAGCACAAGGATGACTGAAACACCTACATTTGTATTATAGCTCCCTACAACCACCCTTGAATTAGCACTTTCATCTTAGTTTTCTGTTTCAATTTTTGGGTATTTATTACCCCTAAATTTTCTTTCATTGAATAAATCCTTTAAGCGGACTCATATTTGCTACACAACAGCAACACATTTTTATCCAAGAAAAATCAAACTTTAACATTTAAAAACTGACAAGTAGGAACCAGTACTGTTACGACAGTAAGGCCAATGTATTTACTCAAAATACTTTCCTCTCACTGAATTTTGATTTAAAATTCTAGTGGAAGGTATGAATGAAAAGTAATATGATACTACAGTATACTGTAGTACAGTACAGTACTTACTGTACTTACAGTACTTAAATTAAAATTTAAACATATTAGAGTCAAAATATTTATGTTATCCATACACCGAATATTTAAGCAGACTATGCCCCCTTCCTGACAGCAACACTTGAAGAATTTCAAAACTCTAATTGAACAATGAGTCTTATTCTCAAGATTAACATGAGAACACGAAAGTATTGTGGTATGTTCTGCTATGTATCTAAATACTATGGACAATAAATACAATAAATCGGCAATAAGTCAATATCTTTTCGATTGAGGAGTATGAATTTATACAATAAAAACTCAGGCCGTCAGCACCACACGTCGAGCTATGAAACTACTCTGATTAGGGCGTGGACCCGAATGTCATGTCAAATCAATTTTTATATTTGTATTTGCATGTGATATTGTTATACATCCGGGTGTCTCCTGGGCAACGGACTAGGACTCTTCCTAGACGGCTGATTCTCTCACACCAGAAGCAGAACTAATCAATCTTAAAATGTATTTTAAGAAACGGCTCTTTTCAGAGCCATCCATGACAATAATATCCATAAATATTGAAGGCCTGTCAGCTGCCAAAGAGGAACTCTTGAAAAAACTATGCCAAGATCAGAAATGTGACGTCTTGTGCATTCAGGAAACGCATAGGGATGAACATCAGGAATGTCCAAAGATTTCAGGAATGATTTTAGTTGCAGAAAGGCCTCATGCGAAATACGGTAGTGCTGTATTTGTAAAGCCAGACATCCAGATCATCAGTACTCATCATACTGAAGATAACGACATCGAAATAATCACCGTGGAGTTAAGCAACATGACCATTACATCTGTGTACAAGCCTCCAAATGAAAAGTTCTCTTTCTCACCACCTGCAAATTTTGGTAATCAAACAAAGTCAATAGTAATCGGTGACTTTAACAGCCGTAGTCACGTCTGGGGATATGCTCAAGAAGATAATGGAGAGATCATCATTGCATGGGCTGAAACTCAGGAGCTTTCCCTTATTCATGACAGTAAGCTTCCCTCCTCCTTCAACAGTGGAAGATGGCATCGAGGGTATAACCCAGATCTTCTCTTTGTGAGCAACTGCTTTGTGCAGCGATGTTCTAAAGAAATGGGTTCACCAATCCCAAGAACACAACACCGGCCACTAATATGTCACCTCTCTTCATCCATAAGACCACACGAAGTTCGGTTCAGACGGAGATATAACTTTCGAAAGGCTGACTGGAAAAGGTTTTCCAGTATGTTGGATGAGAGGATAAAAACTGTCTCTCCTATACCCCAAGATTATGACAAATTCACGAAGAAGACCCATTTAGTGAGCAAACGATTCAAGCAGCACAAAGTGTTCTTTCCTCTATCTCCCGGGCAAAGAAGGAGACATGGATGAAGTTGATGTCTGAAGTCGATATGGGTAGGAGCAGTCAAGAAGCTTGGAGACTTTTAAAACGCTTGAGCAATGATCCTACGCAAGGTAACACACATGTCAATGTGAGTGCAGATCAAATAGCACACCAACTTTTGCTTAATGGAAAACCAAAGCTTTCCATGAAAGTAGGGAAGAATCCTATAGTCAGACAACCAGACGAGAGCAATGAGTTATCTAAGCATTTCACACTAACTGAACTGGAATTAGCTCTCAGTGTAAGATTGGGAAGTCAGCAGGACTCGATGACCTTCGAATGGAACAAATTAAGAACTTTGGTCCTACTGCGAAGTGCTGGTTGCTAGAACTCATGAATAACTGCATTCAGTCTTCCATGATACCTAAAATATGGAGGAAGGCTAGGGTCATAGCCATTCTAAAACCAGGCAAAGATAAAAATGACCCTAGGAGCTACACGCCAATCTCCTTATTATGCCATCTTTTTAAGATTGTGGAGAGACTAATCCTCAATAGGTTGACTGATAAAATCGAGCCACTTCTGATTCCACAGCAAGCTGGATTCAAGCTGGATTCAGGAGAGGGAAAAGCTGCACATCGCAGGTGTTGAAATTAAGTCAACACATAGGAGATGGCTTTGAAAGCCAGAAAATCACAGGAGCTGCATTTATAGATCTCTCGGCAGCATATGATACTGTTAATCACCGAATTCTCCTTGGAAAGGTATACAGCATGACAAAGGACTTCCATCTGACTTGTGCCATTAGAAACCTACTTCAAAATCGAAGTTTCTTCGTTGAGTTCCAGGGGAAAAGAAGCAGGTGGAGGATACAGAAGAACGGACTACCTCAGGGAAGCGTGTTGGCACCAATGCTTTTCAATATTTACACAAATGATCAGCCTCTTCCTGCCAGGACAAATAGTTTCATCTATGCTGATGATTGTGTCATCACATCTCAGGGGGATAACTTCGAGGCAATTGAACAAACATTGTCCACAGCTCTAGACACTCTTGCTGGCTATTACAAGAAGAATCAACCAACACCAAACCCAACTAAGACGCAAACCTGTGTTTTCCATCTAAACAACAGAGAAGCTTCCCGAACTCTGAAGGTCACTTGGCAAGGCATAGCATTACAACACAATCCTACCCCGAAGTACCTCGGAGTCACTTTGGATCGTGCCTTAACCTACAGAAAACATTGTTTGAACATCAAGCAGAAAGTGGCTGCTAGAAACAATATTGTGCGGAAGCTAACTGGAACATCTTGGGGAGCACAACCAGACACAGTGAGGACATCTGCCCTTTCGCTCAGCTATTCCGCAGCTGAATACGCATGCCCGGTGTGGTACAAATCTTGCCATACCAAAGCAGTTGATGTAGCACTCAATGAAACCTGCCGCATTATTACTGGATGTTTGAGACCTACACCTTTGGAAAAAGTGTATTGCCTTGCAGGGATAGCACCTCCTGATATTCGCCATGAAGTGGCAGCCAAGAAAGAAAAGAGAAAGGTGTTGACATCGAAAGCCCACCCTTTGTTTGGATATGAGCCATCACGCCAGCGACTGAAGTCTAGGAAAAGCTTCTTGAGAGTAACTGAAACACTTGGAGGAACAGCTCAGCAAGCAAGAATTCAAGAATGGCACGTCAGGAGTCAACATACGAGGATCAGTCAATGGATGACCCCAAAAGAGGAACTCCCTCCTGGCCATGTCACAGATTGGGTGAATTGGAGAGCACTGAACAGACTGCGCTCTGGTGTTACGCGGTGCAGGGTAAACCAGAAGAAATGGGGTTTCGAAGTGAACAGTACCTTGTGTGTATGTGAAGAAGAGCAGACCACAGCCCATTTGCTGCAATGCAGTTCATGCCCATTCAGCTGCACAACAGAAGACCTGGTTAAAGCGAAGCCAAATGCACTTGATGTTGCAAGGTTTTGGGCTCACATAGTTTAATGTGGCTCTTCGCCATTGGAGTATTTATATTATGTTTTATGTTTTTCCTTATCTTTAATTTTAAACTTATGTATGCTTCTGACATGATATAAATAAATGTGTTAGGTATAAGGAACGAGTTGCAGATGTGAGACTTTGTCAGAGGGTAGACAATATTTAACCAATAAAATCTACACCAAAACTTCAGAAGTACAGATTCCCTAGTTTGTCACTTTCACTAGTTCGCCAGAGTGGGGACGATATTTTGCACGTGAGATGAAACATGTCCTAAAATAGACATTAAGCTAAGTGTTAGTTATATGCAAATGTAGAATAATCATACGAAGTACTGAAAGGTGCTACCTTTAAATCAAAGTTGAATCTAAGCCAAGATGGACCATGATAATGAAATTTGTAAACAGTATTTTTTTAATCCTTCACAAATAAAAAGTTAAGCAGTCAGAGGATGATGATGAACAAGAGACAAGCGAGAAAGTTAAAAGGAAAATAATACTCAGTACAACTGCCAGGGTTGTGATTCAGATTTTTGACCTTTGTTCATTTCTTTCTTATCGAGCTCGATAGCTGCAGTCTCTTAAGTGCGGCCAGTATCCAGTATTCGGAAGAAAGTGGGTTCGAGCCCCACTCTCGGCAGCCTTGAAGATGGTTTTTCGTGGTTTCACATTTTCACACCAGGCAAATGCTGGGGTTGTACCTTAAATAAGGCCATGGCTGCTTCCTTTCCACCTCCAGCACTTTCCTGTCCCATCGTCACCAAAAGACCTATCTGTGTCTGTGCGACCTAAAGGAACTTGCATTTCTTTCTTTTCTCCCTTTTTTGAAAGTGGTTTTATGTTGCATCGATTTTGACAATTTTTTAGTAACAGTGGGTTAACAGAGGGCTACGACTGGGAAGCAAGCAACCATGGCCTTAAATAAGGAACAGTCCCAAAATTTGCTTCATATGAAAACATGGAAAACCATCCTCAGGGTTGCTGACAGTGGAGTTTGAACCTACACTCTCCTGAAGTCAAACTCACAGTTACACAGTCCAAACCACACAGCCAACTGGCTCAGTTTGTTCACTTCTATGCAGAGCATGTTTATACAAGTTGTATGCACAAGAAGATTCTTGAGACTCGGCCTAGCTCTCCTCGCAAAGGAATCAAGGAAATTTCTCCAGAAGTGGATAATTGATATACAACTGAATTTAAAAGGCAGCTGAGTGGTCCACGAATGGGCAGATTGTATGAGAAATATACAATTTCCCTTCCAACTGGTTGAAAATATTATATTACAACTATAGGCTTAAAAATCCGCGCACTATATAATCCCATATTAACAATCACCCATGAATTATTTTTAACCAACTCTTGACACACCCCGCACTTTCATTGGGCTGCACAAACAGGAGACTTTCCCGATAGAGAAATAGGAAAAACTGCAAGAGGTGGACAAGCTTTCCACCCAACGGAAATGCCAGTGTACGAATCTTCTATGATCCTGTGATCTTTATAGTAGACAAAATTCTCTATTACAGTAGAACTTCCGATTTTTAAATGTCAGCCACCCACACATTTATATTGTGGTTATCTAGAACTTTGAAAAGTAAAAACTTGAAGTTTTATGGCTAGTAACATGTGACAGCAAAAGAATGACTTCCAAAATTCTTATAGATTCACTGCGACCATGTGCAACTATGATATCCAATTTGAAACTCGCTGTTATGTCTGAAGTAAGTCAGGTATAAATACAGTTTGATTATAAGTACGGCTCGGATTCGAGCATATTATCATATTTTTTATCCTGAATAGTACACAATGAAAGAAGCCTTTCGGTGGTATTTTCATCTCTCGGGGACCAACAGAATTTAAATTTATCAAGCATATAAATGCATAAAACAGCAGTTTTCAGAACAGAAGCATATAAATGCATATTTTTGTGGTTTTCGTCTAAATAATTTGTTTTTCTTCGGGCCCTGACCGTCCTTAAGGTTCGAATTCTTTTCTGCAAAATGTGCGTAAAAGAGGCGAGTTCTTATTGACATTTTCACATCTATATTCTTAAAGAGATTACTGGTCAAACAGTTGAAATTTCAAGTAAGCCGTATGTGCAGCATACGGTGCCTACCTACTGGGTAAGTAGAGAGAAGTGTAAGAATTCGGAGTGTAGATCCGTTAGATCCTCAGATTTTACATTTCCGAGGCGGAAATTGACATTCACATTTGCTGGCTTTTCAAGGGATCGTTGAGAGGGTGCTCGTATTTCTACTGTAATATTTGAAAATAATTTCATAATCCACAATGCTTTATTTTTGTTCATTCAATGTATTTTTTCTCACTTATGCGTACCTACCTATTTATTTGCAGATGAAGATTTCGAAGGGTTTTCAATTTTCCCAACGTAAAGCCACAAGTGGGCATTCAGCAAAAGTCAAAGAATTAAAAAAAAAGGAAATCAAAGAAGTAAGCGCTGATACAACCTTTGTTCAATCAGCAACAGCATTCGGACGAGTTCTCTTCCAGAGTTTGTAGGGCGTTCTTAAGCGCCAACATACCCCTCTATAAGGTTGAACATGCTGAGATTATAGCTCTCTTCAAGGACTTTGCAGGAAGAGAGTTCCATCATGAGTCGACCGTACGTAAAAATTATGTTTCTTCAGAGTATAAAAAAAGTATTAATTCATGCACGCTTGCTGGATTCCGCATTCTCGTTTAAACAATTTAGAAGTAATTTTAACATGGATGAAGGTAATCTCTCGATAATACCTTCATTCCATGAAACATATTCATTCAGGTACTTTTTTCACCAGGTTCTACATGCAATCAGGGACGACATCGGGAGCCACCCAATTTGATTATCTATCGACGAGACCACAGATTGTTGTGGAAGATACATGGCCAACGTTATTGTCGTAAAACTCAGTCCCAGTGAACCGGGAAAGGGCCACGTAATTCTGTGCAGGGAGCTAGATGTGACAAACCGTGGTACCATTGTGCAAACAACTCTGCGTAAGTATATTTTTGTTAATTTATTTTTAGAGCATTTTTCCAAAGAAAAGTAAGTACAGTCTGGCTATAATTTCAATGCATTCTACGTATGCTCAGTGAAGACTCTGATAGTTCTCTTACAGTCGTACGGCATGTCAGAATCGGTTCACCCTTCATTTTATGCATTCCTGTTTCAGGCTTGCTGTGGCCAACCTTTTCAGATGAGGAGGTAAAAAAAGTACTCACATTGGTGACTGACGCTGCTCCCTACATGATTCAGGCTGGGAAGAGCTTCAAGCTTCTCTACCCGAAGATGTTACATGTTACGTGTCTTGCCCATGCAATGCATAGAGTTGCTGAGGAGCGGCGCGAAAAATCGCCCAGCGTCAACAGAGTAATTTCTTCAGTGAAGAAAATTTTTATCTTTAAAGGCTCCTTCTCGCATACGTGCTTTCAAGACGAGGCATCCAGAGCTGCCTTTACCTCCCGAGCCCATATTGACGCGATGGGGAACTTGGATCTTGGCTGCCTTGTATTACGCTGAAAATCATGGGGCAATAGAAGAGGTAAGACTATAGGAAATGTTTAAAATCTTCTCATTTTCGAGGTTTTCTCTACCATTTTTCATACCTTTTATGTTTATCCATCATACGTCTCAGTTATTCTCCTCGGCTAATGTTTTTCAATTATAGTTTTTCCAGGTGATCAATATGTTTTTAAAATGAAGGGTTTGATGCCATCCTTCACTTTCATAAAAGCCTACAAGAGCGTCTTTCCTGAGGCCATCCTAAAAGTGGAATCACGAGGGATGGAGTTGAAGTGGTCGCTACAATACAAGGAGTCATCCAAGAAGCCGACTCGTGGCCTGGAGAACCTGGGAAAACCGTGAAAAAAAAGTTGGAGTTCGTGCTGGCTCAAAATCCCAGTTGGAGTGCATTGTTGAACTTGAGAGGATGCTGCGTGGCGAGTCTGCATCGTCAGAGGATTTTCTGAACTACTCTGCACAAGAAGCAGCATCATTCAAGTATTTACCTCTCGTGTCAGTTGATGTTGAAAGATCGTTCTCATCACTGAAACTTTTATTGACTGATTTAAAAAAATCATTCAAAATTGAAAACATTCTTGTTGTACAGACCAATGCAGATCTACTTCATTGACATGCCTAATTCTGAACATTTTGTAAATGAACTTTTAAACTGTAACTTTTATTTAAAAAACTTCTCATATATATACTTGAAACTTGAATGCGAGTATATCGCAGTGTATCGTACGTACAATTAGAAAATAAAGCTCGTATATAAAGACATATTATTGGTTTTTTCGTTTCACTTTCCTTTCTATAGTTTTCAATGGCGTTTTTCGAGCATATTCCGCATATTTAACCGCATATAATGGGGTTTTCGAACATATCTACGGAGCATATAATGGGTTTTTCGAGTATATCTATCAAGCATACAACACAGGGTTTTCAAGCATATCTGGAGATTTTATCGAGCATATCGATCCGAGCCCTAATTATAAGCTATAAATTTCATTTTTGTTCCATATTGAAGAAATAAATTGACAATATTATTTCTTATAATACAGTTTGACACTAAATTTTTCAGTCTTGGAGGCGTATAACATGAGAGGAAAGATTGGGCAGTGAGAAAATTATCTTGCTACCGTACAGTTTGGCGCAGATTATGTGAACTTGTGTCGAACTATCTTTAAAAAATTATGCCTTTTTTCTGAAATAGGACATTCTGTTATTAGCAGAGCAGCCGAACTAAGTCCTTCCCTTCATCCCTATGTGACAATTTTACTGTTGAAATGATAACAGATACATTTGTAAATTAGTCAGAGAAGAAAATGGTGAAACATTAGGAATGTACAGCAGACTTCCAATTATTTGTGTGCAGGTTATTTGTACGACCTAAAAAAACAGCAAAATTATAAACAAATAAAAAATTGTAGAGTAGTGCACATCCTTTTTCCCTCCATCTGGATGAGGCTTTCTGTGAACTGAGTTGTTAAGAAATGTATCTTTTATGACAGAACTTTGCAAAAAGTGAATTCAGTCTCTGCTCTTCAGTTTTATCTCATAATGGTAGCAAAATCTTAAAAAACCTGTTAAACAATATCAGTAATATTTAAAAAAAATGGAAGTCAACGGAGAAGATGACGATAATGATTGTTCTGTGCCTGTGAGCAGTAGCACTGCATTGTGGTGTTCTGACAAACTTCAAGTATGAGTTAACAAGGAAAGTGTTGTGTGGAAACTCTCAAAAACAAACATTACACAGTATTGTTCAAAATAAACTCTTCATTGCATATTTTAAATGTTGCCAATAAATTTTTACTGAATTGGATTATCTGTTTTAATTTTTTTTTAAAATTCCCATTCTCTCATTCATTAGCCTGAATAACCAGGAGTTTATTGTATTGTCTACTTACATGAAACTGCCCAGCACTTTAGAAAAAGAGATTCATACTACCATCCTACCATAGCTTGTATGTTTGTTCTCAGTTCACACACTTTCTCTTCAGCACCAGTAACAGATAATGTTGCAGCCACTACTATAGTTCTTCCAAACTCTCAAAATCTGACGACCTCCACCTTCCTATTTTTCAATGGAAAGGAAGTACCACTTTCATTTTCAATTCTATTTGGAGGTCTTTAAGAGGAACTGAAGGGCAGGAATGTTCCATTGCCATGAGAGGAGATCCTCCTAAATACTATCATAAGTCGTCATGAAATGCATTAATCATATGTCAGTGTACGATGGGAATAAAGATATTGTGCAATTCTGGTACAGAAAGGTGTCATTGTATAAGTCAAACTTTTATATACAAATAAATATCCTCCTAATGGCAGTTAAAACAGTTAATGAATTCCACTTCTAAGGAATTATGCAATTTATCCATGGATGGCTGACAATCTTTAAAGGAGTTCTTTTTCAAGAGTCATAGGTTTCTATTTTGTTTCTTATATAGAGTACATTAGTCAATGGTCAGAGCTACAAGGTAATATGTACGTTCTACTAACGGGAACATTCCCTGGATACTTATAGGTTGGTCACCTTAGGGTCATGTGCACTGTGTAACCAATTACCTAAATTTACAGTAAATTTTCTCATACACAACAATTTTCTAGATTATTTCAGACAAGCACCTAATTTCTCCACCTAGAATAGAAAAGAAGAGCCAGAAACAATCATAAATTAATGCATATCCTTGATTTAGCCATTACCAGAGATCATCTATAAAAATACATATCGAGCTGCGTTCCCCGATGCCATTTGGCAGTGTTTGTCAACCTCTTGTGCTCATGACGTTACATCAAGAAGAGGAGAGATGAGAAGTGGAGGCCACTGGAAAATACACAGAGAAGGAAGTTAGTTGGAACAGTTTAACACAAATACATCTCCTGACCTGGGGTCACAACTTTCTATGTCCTTCATGAGGGAGGAATTCACTACTATGTGTTTTTGTGGTGGTTTGTCATGTGATGTGCTCTATGTTGAGACAATCACAAACTCCAGACCCCGAACTAGAAGAATTAATCTGACCCAATCAAGTCCATCATTCCATTATTCTCCTAGATCCATCATTCTATTATTCTCCTAGATAACCTATCCTCCTCCATTCACCTCATATGATCCCACCACCAAAGCCGATTTATGCGTACAGCTCCATAAATCATGTTCGTTCCTAACTTAGCTTTAATCTTCTCATTCAGAGTACCCTCCTGCCACTGTTTTTTACTCTAAGAAGCCATAGCACCTCTGCCTTCTCACTATATTTCAACATTTCAGGTCTAATTTTATGTTCGACAACTGAATATTATTCTTACTACATCATGTCCTTTTTTAGAACCAAAAATGAAGTTTAAGATAGAAAAAAGTAAGCTGAATAAGGTTTTATAGGTTAGGTGTTACATTTGCAGCCACATTGTCAAACTGAATTCTTAAATGGTGGAACTGATTTCTGAAATTAATAATAATTTGTGATAGTACATATATCACACCCTCTCACTATATTTAGAAATGAGAGATATTATTGTCAGTATTCGATTTATTATTATTATTATTATTATTATTATTATTATTATTATTATTATTATTATTATTTCAGTTGTATATTTTGTCATTAATATTTTTAAGCTGGGAGGTCTCCATATGTAGTATGAGTAATTTGTTTTGTACAACGGCTGGGAAAACATTGCTATATTGAACTTGGAAACTTTGCACGAGTTGTGTATATCCCAGTGTTTGATGAGATGGACTGCTTGTTGTAGTCGGGAAGTTCTATGAATCATGTTAATAGTCCAGAATCACATGACCTTGTTGATGTTGCAGTAGGAAAGTTCTATGACTCACGTGAAACACCCCAGAGTTTGTTATTGTCTTGGGACCAAGAAGTAGTTCACGGTGTGGACTTGACTAGAGGATCCACTCATGATTGGCTGGCCAGGATCAATCTCGACATATCATGTGAGAGGAAGGGAGAAGCGGAGGTCTATATAAACTTCGACATCACAGCGGAAGGGAACTACACACACTGTACGGGAATGAAGTAGTGCGGACACACGATACGGGAGTGAAACTGGATATACGGTACAGTAGTGACACGGTTGCACTATACTGGACTGGACTTCCAACGTTCATGGAACGTAGTCTTTTTATGTCCAAGGAAAGCGGCTAACCTACAAGCTGTGGAGTGCTTATGCAGTGGGTATTGTAGCACTTGTGGCGGCCTAGTATTGTATGTTGGTGAAAGCCATCTCAGACTTTCCATTTATGTTCAGGAACGACAAGTGTGTGTTGCTCAAGTGAATATATGTTTAAAACAAGTGTTAAAGTCAGTGAACACAGCATTATGAGGTACAGTATCTGTGTGAAATAATCAGTGCCGATTATGAGAATTGGCAAGTCGTGTTGATAGAGACAGTGAAGGGTTCTTATCTACATATATGTACATTGTTCAACGGACTATAATCACAAATGGTAGCTTAGTCCTCGCTTTTGTTTTTCCACTGTTTTCTTTGTTGTTGTTGTAAATATGGAGTCTTCCAGTAATATTTTGTTTGTGTATTGTAAGTGTATTTTGGTGTGTTGATGAGGTGCTCATGCACGGATTATAGTTAGATATTTTAGAATCAGTGGAGTTATTGATGAACCTAGGTGCAGTTCCAACCTATTTAGTCATTTTCAGAAGGTTAGGTATGGCCTGAAGCAGATG
This sequence comes from Anabrus simplex, assembly GCF_040414725.1. Taxonomy (NCBI): domain Eukaryota; kingdom Metazoa; phylum Arthropoda; class Insecta; order Orthoptera; family Tettigoniidae; genus Anabrus; species Anabrus simplex. The sequence continues at coordinate 728,361,856 of NC_090265.1, forward strand.
TACCAGTACGCAGCGTTATGTACACGCCCTGGGAGACAAAGAATTATCATGCTCTATCTAAATTCGAGGGATCCATTTTGGTGAACTCTGGCATCCATACTACGGACATTTCGATTATTTTATTAAATGTTTCAGATACATTTTATTTATGTTATTTTATTATTATTAATAGTAAAGTTACACATGGCACCCAAGCATGGGGCAATGATTATAGTTAATTATTATTATTTATTGGCAATATTATACAAATCAGTTACAAATTATTAATAATAATTAATAATGTGATTTTAAGAGTTTTGATTTACTATAGTAAAGTAGTTTGTAATTTTCGTCTGTGTTGATAGCTGGCACACGAATAAACAAAACAGTATGGTAGAGATATGAAATCATAACATTCAATGGTTGATTGAAAACTTTGTGTTCGTACCCAGCCAACAGTGTGACTTCTTGCATTCGAAGATGCACAAAGTTTATTGGTTAGTTTCAAATTGATATTCTGCTCGACCAATCGCGTACATGAATAGAAAATTAATATCATACTGTCTGAATAATAAAATAATGTATTAAGAATAATATTTATCTTATAAAACATATAAATTTCAAAATAATTTCAAAAAATGAAGTTAAATATAGGCAAATGGGTGAAATTTTAATTCGTTACTGTATGCTGAAAGTTTGAATTTTGTTACAATGAAATGTTTTAAGATACATTAAACAGGGTAAAGAGAAGGAAATTAAAAACAAGCGTACAATTCTAAACGTTTCATTATCCTGGTGTTCATTACAGAAACATTTCACTCTATACCATTATGACAATTTGTTTTACGTCACACTGACACAGATAAGTCTTACGGTGACGATGGGATAGGAAAGGTCTAGGAGTGGGAAGGAAGTGGCCATGGCCTCAATTAAGGTACAGTTCCAGCATTTGCCTTGATTGAAAATGGGAAACCACGTAAAACCATCTTCAGGGCTGCCGACAGTGGGGTTCGAACCCACTATCTACCGGATGCAAGCTCACAGCTACGCACCCCCTAACTACATGGCCAACTCGCCCGGTATACTATTTGATGAAAGATGTAAGATTTAAAGAAAATATTTTTCTTCCAAAATAAGCTCCTTCTAAATATAAAACGGTACTGGAGTTTTGAATCGACAAGTTACCATTAAATTTCAGCTTCAGTTTTTAAGTGGAATACGTACTTACATAATTATGTCACATGTTGAACATTTTCAGACACTCCCCAGATCCATCAGCACCCCTTCCACACTGTTACTCTTAGGAATAGCACCAGCATTTTTCATGCCATGTCTCACAGATGAGGTATACTTGAGCTGAAGAACTTTTGCAAGGAGATCAGAGTTTGCATTTTCCAGAAGAGTAATCTTCTTTCCAAGTACTGATATCTCTCTCTCCTTTTCTCTCATAGAAGATTCTTGATGCATTACACTGAAAGAAGGAATAATAGTAATAATAATAATAATAATAATAATAATAATAATAATAATAATAATAATAATAATAATAATAATAATAATAATAATAATCCCTCCCAGGAGAAAACTGGAAACAGGAACTGAATAACAATAATATAAGATTCTATCATTATCGATCATAGAATGACTAGAATAGCAAGTTGAGTCCTCACTTGGAGAATACTAAGGAGGTTTTCAGAAAGGCTAATCAGCAGCAGAGCAAATCCACAATCTTAAATTGATAATAATAAACCAAAGTATAATCCTGTTTTGTCCACATTGAAAAGATTTCTACATTCGTATTTTGAAATCAAACCCAGCAAACCTAGACGACCAGGTGCACAGTGATCAAAAGAGTGAAGAATTGTACTGTCCAAGATGGAATACTGGAAATCCAGAAAAGCCAACAAATGTTAACAAAACAATCTGTTAAAAAAAGTAAATAAATAATAACTGTCTTCTTTTAACAATACAAAATTCAAAATTTATGCTAGACATAAACAAACCTGCAGGTTTCTACTAATTTCCACACTTTTACCATTTATTCTTACAACCTTTATTATTTCAAGTGCCAATGAACCAATAAAGAATATTTCAAAGACATTTTTAAAAAATCAAAGTGCCTATCTACATTTACACTGATCAGCCAGAATATTATGACCACGTACCTACTACGGCCACCTTTGGCATGGATAACAGCGGAAACACATCTTGGTGCGGAAGCAACGAGGCCTTGGGTTGCTGGAGGGAGTTGGCACCACATCTCCACACACACAAGTCATCTGATTCCCATAAATTATGGGGATGGAGGTGATGAGCTCTGATGCCACATTAAATCACGTCCCAGATGTGTTCGATCGGGTTAAGATCTCGCAAGGTAGGAGGGCCAGCGCATCAATTGCAACTCGCCACTGTGTTCCTCGAACCACTCCATCACACTCCTGGCCTTGTGAAATGGCGTGTTATCTTGCTGAGAAATGCCACTGCCACTGGAAAACATGACTGTCATGAAGGGGTGTATGTGGTCTGCAACCAGTGCACAATACTTCTTGGCGATCATGGTGCCTTGCACGAGGTCCACTGGATCCATGGATGCCCACATGAATGTTCCCCAGAGCATATCTGAGCCGCTGGCAGCTTGTTACTGTCCCGCAGTCAAGGAGCTGTTTCCCTGGAAGACGACAGATTCACACCGTCCCATCAGCATGATGAATAAGGTATTGGGATTCATCAGACCATGCAACGCTCTGTCACTGCGCCAATGTCCAGTGACGATGGTCACGTGCCCATTTCAGTCATAGTTGCCAATGTTGTGGCGTTAACGTGCATGGGTCATCGGTTGCAGAGGTTCATCCTCAGGAGTGTTTGGTGCAGTGTGTGTTCAGACACAGTTGTACTCTGCTCAGCATTAAAGTCTGATGTTAGTTCTGCCACAGTTCACCGCCTTTCCTGGTTTACCACTCTGCCCAGCCTACGAAGTCCAACATCTGTAATGAGGGGTGGCCGCCCAACCCCTTGAAGTTTGGACATAGTTTCCCCTCGGTTTCGCCACTTGTTGTTGACACTCACCACAGCACTTCTTGAACACCCGACAAGTCATGCATTTTCCGAAATGTTTGTACCGAGCTTCAGGGCCATTACAATCTGCCGTCGGTCAAAACTCTGATAGATTGTGCGCCTTCCCCATTCTGCACACGAACAGCAAGCTTACTGATACTATATGCACCGTGCGTGTCTGACTAGCAGTCATTCCTCGTCAGGTGACGTTGTTATCACATGGACGGGTTTATATCGATAGTAGGTGCGGGGTCATAATGTTCTGGCTGATCAGTATATATTTCACAATCAAAGCACTTCTAAACAATATGCTGATTTAAGCAGCACCACAAAGCAGCTGCCATTTCCAGATAAGAACACTGCTATAATTCAAGATGTAAAGGATTTACGGCCAAATGAATGAGAAGAAAACTGCCACTTTAGAGATGTGGCATTCTCCTATTGTTTGAGTTGTCAGATGCTACAAGAAGAAATGAATTATGTATAATAGAATTGCCATCTTTACAATTTGAGTTGTGGCACTTTTCCAGGCCATGGACCTCATAATAGGCATTTATATGCACCAAAGGACTCAAAATGCAATTTTTTTTTTGGACTCTTGGCAGTCTTCCAGGGGGGGTGTGTGTGCGCGCACGCGCGCGCGTGTGAATATTCATGCGTTCACATCGTCAATATCTGCTGATTTATCATTGGTTACTTCAGATTTAGAACCTGAGCCTACACAATCAAATGTGGAGTCTATAGGTATGAATTCCTTCTTAATGAAATAAAACAGCTGTTGTATGTCGCATGTACGCTATCTTACAGGTAATCTAACCCTTGTAAAACCTTCAATTATTATGTTTAATATATTTTAATTTTTTATTAGATGCCAAGTATGACTAAATATGATTTCCCTATAAATATGTATTGTAAATTCTTATAACCTGAAAATTTGTTCAGTCAAAAACTGTAGAAAACCCTCAATATTTGTATATTGTGTATGATCCACTATCATTCTGATACATATGAAGATTTCTGGAAGCTTACTGCGATGTTTTATTATCCAGATATATGTGGAAACTTTCGGAATTATGTAGACTCTTTCATTATGGGTCGTGGTACTGTAGACGGATATTTGAGTTCAATATCCACAGGAGTCCTCCATTCGACTGGCCAGTTGATCAATCGATTGAGTGTGTTCCATTTAGATTGTTGCAGGAACATTTCCAGAAGTTAGAGATTACTACACGATCTGTCGAAGGGTATATACATCGAGCTGACGGTCAAGAGGCCGGATAGTTAGTTGGTCTTGCCTTGTAATGATGAAGTGAATAATCAGCGTGAGGACTTGTTGATATCTGTACTTGTCAGAATTTACTGTGAATTGCCTCAGTGTATTTTTCTTAAAAGTATTGCAGTGTTGTTTATAACTGTAATTGTGTTGTCACAAAGCAAACCGAGTGGGAACTGCGTGTTGTTAAGGAAAAGACTCTGTGTTAATAAAGTGATTTTCCAATCAAGAAGTGAATGTATCTAGTGTGATATTTATTTACACCACACTGAAAACGATATACTGTAACATTTTGGCAGGCGGTGCTAATGTGTATGCCTCCTCATAGTCCCTTTCTCAACTACCACTTGTGCTTGTATCACTAACAATATCATGCAAATCATTTTTATAGGCTTCAAATTAGCAAGCAGATCAATACAATCTGTGACTTAAACTACTACCTGATCTACTGTCATTCATTGCACTAACCTGAAGTACCAATAATGACAGCCTTTTAAATAAGACATATAATAGATTGCCATAGATATTGTAATATAAATGGGTCTACGGACTGTACCAAGATGGCAGGTATGAATACGAGAGAGAGAGAGAGAGAGAGAGAGAGAGAGAGAGAGAGAGAGAGAGAGAGAGAGAGAGACTTTCAGAACACACTGGGGGACTCTGCTCCTTCATTTTCAACTGTTGCCAAGTGGACCAGCGAGTTTAAATTTGGTTGGGAGAGCTTGGATGATGATCCGCGTAGTGGATGGCCAAAAAGTGTTACGACCCCAGAATTTATCGCAAAAGTGCATAAAATGGTCATGGAGGATCGTCGACTGAAAGTGCGGGAGATTGCTGAAGCTGTAGGGATATCTTCTGAACGGGTATATTATATTTTAACCGAAGAATTGGGTATGAAAAAATTATCTGCAAGATAGGAGCTGCGGCTCTTGACATTGGACAATAAACGCACCAGATTGGAAATGTCCGAACAAAGTCTGGCCCGTTTTCAGTGCAACCAACAAGATTTTTTGCGCCGGTTTGTGACTACAGATGAAACTTGGGTCCACTACTATACCCCAGAGACAAAACAGCAGTCAAATCAGTGGAAACATGCTGATTCGCCACCACCAAAGAAAGCAAAGGCAGTGCGTTCGGCCGGAAAGGTCATGGCCCCAGTTTTCTGGGATGCAAAAGGCATTCTGCTGATAAATTATCTTCCTACTGGCCAAACAATTATGGGACAATACTATGCAAACCTCCTAGACCAACTACAGGAAAAGATACGCGAAACAAGGCCTGGTTTGGCAAGGAAAAAGGTCATCTTTCATCAGGACAACGCTCCGCTGCACACAAGTGTTATTGCCATGGCAAAACTTCATGAACTGGGGTACGAATTGTTGCCACATCCACCTTATTCACCTGATTTGGCACCATCAGACTTTCATCTATTCCCCAAGTTGAAAATTTTCCTCGGTGAACTGAGATTTTCTACAAGGGAAGAACTGACAGACGAAATGGAGAGGTATTTTGCAGGCCTGGAGGAATCTCATTTTCGAGATGGGATCAAGGCACCGGAACATCGCTGGACCAAATGCATTAGTCTACAGGGAGACAAGTAATAATGTAACGTAATGTAATGTAATGTAATGTAACGTACTTTCTGTTATTATCATTTAGACTTTCACGGCCCGTGTAACTATTAATGAGTTGTATTTTTGGGCTTATGCCGTGTAAATAATTATAAACACACTCAACGTTTCAAAAGGAACCTTGCCTTTCTTCATCAGGAGACAAAAGAGAAGAGAAACGACGTATTGATGGTTGCTAGGAGAAAGCAACAAGGAAGCTTCAAATGGTGCCCAAAGATGTAAAGAGGACGCCATTTTATCCCAATGCTAGAGACAATGAATAGTAACAGCAAAGCATTACTCTCTAATGGTTCTGATTATACGTAGCCATGATTCACTGAGGTTGTAACCTGTATCGCGGTTAAAATTATCTGGATGTTTACGTATTTCAACCACCTCCCTGATAATTCTTGGGCGATATTGCTTTATACGGGCAAGAACATCCACTTCTTGGAACAAGACATCATGACCAGGTGTTAGGGCATGGTCAGCAACAGCTGATTTATCAGGTTGGTTGAGTCTGATACATCTGGTATGTTCTTTGATGCGAGTACACACCATTCTCGAAGTCTGCCCAATATAAACCTTGCCACAAGTACAGGGAACTCTGTAGATACCAGGTTGTTGTAATTTAGGCAAACTATCCTTAGTTGGTCGCAGGAGTTGCCTAATCTTAACTGATGTTCCAAAAACAGTTCGTACATGGTACCTACGTAAGATTTTAGCAATACGATCCGTCGTGTTATGTATGTAAGGTAGGTAAGCAGTTCCTTTTACATCTTTTTTCTTAACAGACGTCCGATTATGTGCAGTGCAAGCCAACAACATACTAGATCAGGTTAGGGGCAGGCATATTTCCAAATATGAAAGGTTATGTCAGAAGCAGAAACCACATGCCATTAGACATGATTCCAACAAAGTTGTCGTAAATTTGTCCAGTATGCCTTTGAATGAAACCCAAGAGGCAGTTCTCGCCAAAGGTCTCAACTTTGCTGTAGCGCCTAGAAGAATTCCAATTGAGGAACTTATTACATCTATAGAATCCTCGGTAAATAACCTCACACCTGAAGAGGCTGAGGAAGTTAGACAAGAATGTTCCCGAGTTCTCAAGACCACTAATTCACCTAAGTCCAACTTAAAACAAGGTGAAATCTGGGCGCTAAAAGATCTAAGGGACAATTCTGATGTTATTGTTCTCCCCGCTGACAAGGGTAACGCGACGGTGGTGATGGATAAAGATGAATATGACAACAAGATCTCGTTCTTGTTAGCTGATCCTATATACAGGATTAACAGTCGTGATCCCACAACTCGCTACTCAAATATGACCGTCAAATTGGTCAAGCAATCTTCTATTCCAGAAGATACAGCAAAGAGTCTCCTTCCAGGGGATGCTATTCCTCCGAGACTGTATGACCTTCCCAAAATACATAAGGAGGGTGTTCCTCTTAGGCCTATTGTCAGTACGACTGGTTCCCCAACATATGCCCTTTCGAAATATTTAGGTAGTCTTCTTTAAACACACCTGGGTAACTCCCCTTCATATATTAAGGATTCCACACACTTTATTGAGAAGTTAAAAACTATATCACTTCAGCCAGGCGATATCTTGGTGAGTCTCGACGTGGTGTCTCTGTTTACGAGAGTACCTGTTGATGGTGTTGTCTCTCATTAATTATATTTTTACTGAAGAGATCGCAAGGCTTTTCTATCACTGCATGACCTCCTCCTACTTTCTATGGAATGGGAAATATTATGAACAGACAGATGGTGTGACCATGGGAAGTCCTCTCTCTCCTGTTATGGCCAATTTCTTCATGGAAAAATTTGAAGAGAAAGCTTTGTCGCCGGCACCTTGCAAACCGAAGATCTGGTGGCGATTTGTGGATGATACGTTCGTCGTATGGACAGAAGGTGAAGACAATCTTGGTCACTTTCTGGATCACCTTAATCGCCAGCACCCTTCCATTTGTTTCACCTTGGAAATGGAATCTGACGGCAAGATACCATTTTTAGATGTCCTCGTCACCAAGAAAGAGGATGGATCTTTAGGACACAAGGCGTATCGTAAGCCTACACATACCAATAGATATCTCCACGTAGATTCTCACCATCACCCTGCCCAGAAACATGGTATCCTTACAACTCTGACTACCAGGGCCAGGACGATTTGTGAAGCGTCAGATCTACAAGAGGAAATTAACACCTTGAGAACCACCTTTGAGAGCAACGGTTACAGCAGAGCTTTGATCTCAAGGGTTCTGAAATCGGCACATAATCGGACGTCTGTTAAGAAAAAAGATGTAAAAGGAACTGCTTACCTACCTTACATACATAACACGATGGATCGTATTGCTAAAATCTTACGTAGGTACCATGTACGAACTGTTTTTGGAACATCAGTTAAGATTAGGCAACTCCTGCGACCAACTAAGGATAGTTTGCCTAAATTACAACAACCTGGTATCTACAGAGTTCCCTGTACTTGTGGCAAGGTTTATATTGGGCAGACTTCGAGAACGGTGTGTACTCGCATCAAAGAACATACCAGATGTATCAGACTCAACCAACCTGATAAATCAGCTGTTGCTGACCATGCCCTAACACCTGGTCATGATGTCTTGTTCCAAGAAGTGGATGTTCTTGCCCGTATAAAGCAATATCGCCCAATAATTATCAGGGAGGCGGTTGAAATACGTAAACATCCAGATAATTTCAACCGCGATACAGGTTACAACCTCAGTGAATCATGGCTACCTATAATCAGAACCATTAGAGAGTAATGCTTTGCTGTTACTATTCATTGTCTCTAGCATTGGGCTAAAATGGCGTCCCCTTTACATCTTTGGGCACCATTTGAAGCTTCCTTGTTGCTTTCTCCTAGCAACCATCAATACATTCACAATTAAGTATTTAATTTATTTTCCACCTAGTCGATACAATGATTGCTTAAGGCAATTTTTAATGGTCAAAAGTGGTACATGTTTCGTATATTATCAACATCTTCAGCCACATAACACTGTTTAGATGAAAAATATATAAAATTGACAAAGTAATGCTTTAGAGGAAGTGTCCTTAAAATTAACATAAGATTGACAAGATTAAAACAAACAAATAACTCAAGAGAAAATATATAAATTATTTCTACAATAGAAAGCAGTCGTCAAGGAAACACTTGTACAATATTCCATAGAGAAATTGTCCTAATAAATATTCTTTTCTTAATAATTCATGAAAAAAGATCAATTTATAAATTAAAAATTATACAATTTATAAGTAATTATCGAAACGAAGAAATCCTGATATCACAGTGCGGCTCTTATTATTAATGTAGATGAAAATATAACTAATTCCTAGTTGTCAAATCTTATTAAGCCTGCTTTCCTTTGGAACAGTAACTCCTGTCATTCTTTCACAGTTTTGCGCCGGGTGTAATATTGATGATGCAATCTTCCTTGCTCTTGCACCTGAGGAGGTGGAGGAGCGGGGGATATAGGTGTGTCAAGAACTTCCTTGCTGTCACCTATAGCTTCAACTGAGGAGGAACAAGTTGTAGGGCTATCTGTAGGTGGAGAAATTCCAATTCTTTTTTCGTGATCCTTCTCAAGCATTTTCAAATATACTAGAATTTGATAATATGTTAATTTTAAGGACACTTCCTCTAAAGCATTACTTTGTCAATTTTATATATTTTTCATCTAAACAGTGTTATGTGGCTGAAGATGTTGATAATATACGAAACATGTACCACTTTTGACCATTAAAAATTGCCTTAAGCAATCATTGTATCGACTAGGTGGAAAATAAATTAAATACTTAATTGTGAATCTATTGAAGTGCGATACGGACCATGAAGCTGATTTTATGTAACCATCAATATGTCGTTTCTCTTCTCTTTTGTCTCCTGATGAAGAAAGGCAAGGTTCCTTTTGAAACATTGAGTGTGTTTATAATTATTTACACGGCATAAGCCCAAAAATACAACTGATGAATAGTACTTTCTGTTCTTATCCTCTGTCTCCAACTCGATTGTGTTTTTTCTCTTAGCCATGTTGTAACATTCTATGTTTTTTTCACACTAGTTTTAAGCCTATTTTCATTTTCTAAATATAAATGTTGATTCTTAGGGTGCCATATATGTTAACGACACTAGGTTCAGGGCCCTGACCTAACTTTAGGCTAAGACTTATTTTCAGCTGATGATGCTTACGACTGTTAAGCGAAACATGTCCAGTCTTACAATGCCTGTTGTAATGTTTATTTCCTAAATATAAGGAACTATTATTCTTGTTTTAATGTTCAAATTAAATAATTTCAATCCTATACTGGTTTATGTATTGATCTACTGAAATTTACGGAGTATGCCGTTTGAGTAAGAATTAACTTTGGTTTCTACATATATCAAATTTTTCAAACATTTGACGAAATCTTGCCGAGATGATGTTTTATCCGATCTTCATGCATACTGTTAGCGGATCCAAGGTATTTGGATTTGATTATTATTTTCTTCCTAGCCCTGTTTCCCCAATTTGATTTTATGTATTGTTCACGCTGGTATCACCCTTCTTCTTCTTCTTCTGTTTATTATGCCTTTTTTTATTTACACTACGAGTGTGTGAAAAACAATAATTCATTTTTCTATTTTTTTTTGCTAGGGGCTTTACGTCGCACCGACACAGATACGTCTTATGGCGACGATGGGATAGGAAAGGCCTAGGAGGTTGGAAGGAAGCGGCTGTGGCCTTAATTAAGGTACAGCCCCAGCATTTGCCTGGTGTGAAAATGGGAAACCACGGAAAACCATCTTCAGGGCTGCCGATAGTGGGATTCGAATCTACTATCTCCCGGATGCAAGCTCACAGCCGCGCGCCTCTACGCTCACGGCCAACTCGCCCGGTCATTTTTCTATTTTAAAGAATGTATCTCCTCAGAGATTTGTGAGGCGATATCTGACTGTTTATCCCTACCATTATCCTGTGGTAAATTAATTTCTGTCCTCTTCTATCCTACACTCTCTTCTCCTTATTCTTCTAGAATTTTTGTTGCTTCTTGTCCTCGTGGATGGTCATTGGTTCTCATTTTCATTTATGTATAATCTGTTTTCTTGTTTACCTGCCTGAGTTAATTGTCCCATTTCTTTCCTTTCTACTGAAAATGTTGTTTTCTTCTTCCTTCCCTGGATCTTGGGTTTCCTTTTAATTATCTATATTTCTTTTCAGCATCAAGAACCTCCCAAGCCTCCTTCAAGAGCCGCATATTTTAATTTTCAAGCATTATATTTAATTTTAATACGTCAATACTGTAGAGGAAAGTTGAATGCAATTTATTTCACTTCATTTGTTTTGATTCTACCGTAGTTTCCCCTGATTTACTGTTCTATGTCTGTCTGCTTTTGTTTCTCACCCCTTTACCTAAGGGTACTTTGTTTCTTGTTTTTCTAGGGCACTGTTAAGTGGGCTTGTATCCTGGTTTTCTTGATAGACTTTGGTTTATCTTAAAAGTTAAACAGGAACTGTGACTTAATTCCCCTTAATTGTGTTACATTTTGGTGAATTTTAACTTCAATGCATTTTGTAATTAATTTTGGAAACTTAGTTGAATATTGTCTTCAACTTTCATCATAGGCTTGTGAACTACGTATACTCCTTTCTTCTATTTTAATATGAAGGGGGTAAAGATGATCTTACAAGAAGTATTAATAATTTGATCTATCAGAAAATCTTTTACTAATTTAATGATTTAATAATTTATGATTTAACTGACTGCTACCATGTGCGACTGTCTGGCCGAGGGTTGGGCGGCCGTTACCAAACCTGACAAAGTAAGGGAGAACCAATGGCTAAGAGCAGAGTAGTTCACCTTTGGGGGGCTTGTTGAAGCCATTGTGTATGAAATGACACAAATTCAACAGGAAGCTGCTGCCTTGCAGATGTGGCAGGGGACTGCTACAGGCTAAGGGAGATTACCCTAACGTTAGGCCTAGCAAGTCAGTTGGAGAGTAACTGCAATTGCTTTCAACACTTATATGAGCCTCAGATGCAAACAAAAAAACTCGGGAGTAGACAACAGCACCCGCAGAGCCACGCCAGGTATGATAGCTTACAGCCTGATGATAGGCCAGGTCTTGCGATTGTGCAACAACCCCGGAGAAGACAACACACTTGAATAGGAACAATCAATGTACTGAGTTTGACTGGGAAATGTGAAGAGATAATGGACATCACGGAGAGAAGGAAAATATAAATCCTAGGACTGAGTGAAACAAAATGGAAAGATAAAGGGAAGAAAGAGCTGAGGAGAATCTATACTCTCTACTGGAATGATAACGGCGAGATGAGAATTGGAGTAGGATGGATACTGTCAGAAGAGTTAGATGGTATTCAGAGATCCAGTACATCAACGAGAGCATCATAAAGGCAACAGTTCACCTTGGGAAAGAGAAGCTGAGTTGCAGTCAAGGTGAAAAGAACAAGTTGCTCGAAGCCCTAGAAGAGTGGAAAATTCTAAATTCCCATGGAGAGAAAGAGATATTTTTCACCAATAGAGCATGTCAAAAACATATCAGGTGTAAGATTTTTCAGGTGTTTGCTCTATTAACCAGCGTTTCGTCCCACATATCAGGTGTAAGATTTTTCAGGCATTTGCTCTATTAACCAGCGTTTCGTCTTAGGTCTGACACTAGACTCGTCAGAGTGGGATGTGTCAGACCCTACCCACAGACGCTGAGGTGTATGCAGGTGAACTTATCAGAAGCCTCTTATGAGGCACAGTCTGATAACTGCATACGGGAGACAAATCTCCACAATGGAATTATTGCCCGCCTAACAATTCCAAATGGAAAATTCTAAATTCTAAATTCCCATGGAGGGAATTAGACCTAATATGTTTTTGACATGCTCTGTTGGTGAAAAATATCTAATTCCCTCCATGGGAATTTAGAATTTTCCATTTGGAATTGCTAGGCGGGCAATAATTCCATTGTGGAGATTTATCTCCCGTATGCAGTTATCAGAATGTGCCTCATAAGAGGCTTCTGATAAGTTCACCTGCATACACCCCAGCGTCAGTGGGTAGGGTCTGACACATCCCACTCTGACGAGTCTAGTGTCAGACCTAAGACGAAACGCTGGTTAATAGAGCAAACGCCTGAAAAATCTTACACCTGATATGCCCTAGAAAAGACCACCAGTGAAGAGAGGGCAATTATCAGGGGCCTCAATGCACAGCTCAGGACAGACAGGAGAGCCTATGAGAAGACGATGGGACCACATGGCCATGAGAGGAAGAATTCAGAAGGGAACTTCTCCTAGACTTCTGCATAAGAAACTGTTTGGTAGTAAAAAAACCAGCTGGTTCAAAACAAGAGTCGGTCACACGATTACCAGTTACAGAGTAAGACGGTCATTGGCTATGTCATTACAGATAAAAAAAGAAGTAGACTTGTAACTGATGTCAAGGTGATTCCAAGTGAGAACCTCAATAGCAACCACCGGTTATTAGTAGCAGATCTGAAAGACATTAATGTACCAAAGGTAACAACTAGGAAATTATCTAAGATTAAGGCGTGGGAATTACAACAGATTGGAAGGAGGAACGACTATCAGGATTGTATAAGAGGACAACTGCCTACAGAAGAAGTGGTGAGGTAGAGTGGACAAGATTTAAAAGCACCTTGATAAAAGAAGCAGTAGAGGGTTGCGGGAAAACAAGTGTGAGAGTAAGGGAAAAAGAGACACCCTGGTGGAATGAAAGAGAAATATCCTCAATAAAGGAAAGGAACATAGCACAAAAAGAATGAGAAAGAGAGAAATCCAAGCCAGAACAGGTAAGGGATGAAGGGAAGAACAGAGACCTCAAGCAAGTTTACCAGGACAAGAAATTGAGAGTGAAAATAGTAGAAGATGACAAGATAAAGTGCTGGAAGGAATTTACTCAAAAAGTGGAGGGGGACAGCAGAGGCAATATGAAACTATTGTTCAGAGTGATCAAAAACAAAAGAACTAAAGTTGAAACCATCAAAGCAATTAAGGATCCCAATAGAAACCTGGCCAGGAAAGGACATCAGAGAGGTTCTGAGGAATCATTTTGATCACCTACTGAACAGGACAGAAGCAGATCAGAGAAAAAAAGAACCAGCTATTGAAACCTACACAGATGAACCTCCCATTACATGGGCAGAAACAGAAACAGCCCTTAAGAAGATACCTATAGAAGAACTGAAGAGTGGTGAGGTAGAGTGGACAAGATTTAAAAACACCTTGATAAAAGAAGCAATATAGGGTTGCGGGAAGACAAGTGCGAGAGTAAGAGAAAAAGAGACACCCTGGTGGAATGAAAGAGTAAGATCCTCAATAAAGGAAAGGAACATAGCACAAAAAGAATGAGATAGAGAGAAATCCAAGCCAGAACAGGTAAGGGATGAAGGTTATTAGTTATTAGGTTATTAGCACAAAAAGAATGAGATAGAGAGAAATCCAAGCCAGAACAGGTAAGGGATGAAGGGAAGAACAGAGAAGAACAGGGAAGACAGGAATCGATGAAGTCAGCATGGGTATGATTAAAGCAGCAAGAGTCCAGGATTTACAGTGGCTACACAGAGTTCTCAATGCAGTTTGGAAAGAAGACAAGATACTCACTGATTGGAGCAAGGGTGTCATTATCCCCTTATTTAAGAAAAGGAAATTGTCGAAAATGTTCCAACTACCGGGGAATAACACTCCATTCTCGTGGGCTTAAGATTCTTGAGAAAATCTTAGAGAGCAGATTGCAAGACATCTTAGAGCTACAGTTAGAAAAAAACAAAATGGCTTCAGGCCTAACAGGTCCACAACAGACCTAATCTTCAATGTCCCCATGTTAATGGTAAAATTTGGGGAAAAAGGCAAAGATCTGTTTATGGTTTTCCTTGATATTGAGAATGCACATGACAGCATTGCAAGGGAGAATATATGGGAAAGCCTGAGAAAAAGGAATGTGCCAGAGGGACTGTGAGGAAAGTTCAGATGCTGTATGAGAACTGTACCAGCTGTGTGTGATTGGGTGAAGGACATTCATCTTGGCTCCGGACCAAAAGTACAGTGTGGCTCCATGGCTAAATGGTGGGCGTGCTGGCCTTTGGTGGCAGGGGTCCCGGGTTCGATTCCCGGCAGGGTCGGGAAATTTAACTACAATTGGTTAATTTCTATGGCACGGAGGCTGGGTGTATGTGTCATCTTGATCATCATTTCATCCTCATCATGACGCACAGGTCGCCTACGGGCGTTAAATCAAAAGACCTGCACCTGACGAGTTGAACATGTCCTCGGACACTCTCGGCACTAAAAGCCATACACCATTTCACTTACCAAAATTGCAGTCCAGTAAGGCAGTGCACTATACCTATCATTGTTTATCATCATGGATGACATAATGAAGAACATCAAGAAACCCTCTCATGAACAAAATGCAATGGCTTTCGCTGATGATGTTATGATCTGGGCAGAAAATGAGAAACAAGTACAGAGACACAATGAATGGAAGGTTAAGTTTCAGGAGTTCAATCTCAAGATAAGCAAACCCAAAACAGTAGTGATGGCAATAAACAGAGAGGGATGACCAGCGAACATCATGCTAGGAAACCATCCACTAGAAAGTGTGGAAAGCTTTACATACATCGGCAGTGTAATATCTTGAGATACACTAGCTACAAAGGAGGTGACAAATAGAATGCAGAAGAGCTCTCACTTTTACTAGCAAGTACAAACATTCCTCTGGGATCCCAAAGTACCAACAAAATCAAAACTAGTGATGTTCAATCAGTACTTCATACCAATCTTAAACCTATGGTATTGAAACCTGCACCCTAACTAAGAATGAATCATCATCAAGGTTGCAGGCATCTGAGATGAATTTCCTTAGGTCCACAATTCAAAAAACCAAACTGGACAAGTTAAGGAATGATGTGGTTAGGAAGGAAGGTGGGATTAAGACGACATTGTTAGATCGGGTCAGCATGTCCAGACTGAGGTGGTTTGGGCATGTAATGAGGATGGAGCCAACAAGGAAAACATATGTTAACTTGGAGACACATGTGGCAGGGAAACAGATGGTGGGAAGACCAAGAACCCACTGGATGGACATCGTAAAGATGGACATTACAGATAGGGGAAGAACACTGGAGGATGTCATTAACAACAGAACGTATCTCAATAAGATAGAATGGAAGAAGCTCGCCAACAGTACCCGGGAAACTGGAACTGTAAAATGATGGTGATGAACTGACTACTTAAGTTATATTTATTAAAGCCCCCGTTCTTTTTTTATTCTAATTGACTATTTGAGCTCTGTTGTACTTTAAACTATTTGAACTATTAACATTTTATTTTTCATCTTTAAAAGGTATTATTTATTAGATGTACTATCTATCAAGTGGCGACTTGTCAAGCATTTGTAGACATAGTGTATTCACTCCTCTTTATTCATTCATTCATTCATTCATTCATTCATTCATTCATTCATTCATTCATTCATTCATTCATTCAATTTCTTTATCTTCATTTAATCTACTGGGACAAAGATAACTGTTAAGATGATTGTTTATTTTATTTGATGTTTTCGTGTGGAATTTTACCGTTGTACAGTAAAATACCCGCATAACAAAATTTTGGGGACCTCAGAAATTACAGTAATTTGTTATACTGAAATAAGTCAATTCTTAAGAACTCACCTACTGCTAAACCTGTTGAAGAATCTACGTTATTTCAACATGAATTTGCACATAAAAAAACCTCAATACTGTATTTATTAAATGAGAGAAAATTAGGATACATATATTTACATGAAGTATTGATATAAAGTACAGGTACTTGCAAGAAGTTTTCAGCCTCTCAAATTTTACCCTATACCGGTACATTATCTCCTCGACTTTATGTTTTTGAAAAAGTCTGTGATTTTCTTCTGAACACTCCCAGATACAAACGAATACTCAAGGTAGTCAGCAACCACTGCACATGAATTTTACAAAAATTTAATTCAAAACTGCCTTAACATTAAAAGAAAATAGTATTTTACAGAGGAACTTAATTCAACATTTATCCTGTTAGCGAAGTAATGTTTAGTAGCCCTCTCTGTTTATAATTTTGATCTGGCAAAACCCGTTGAAATCTGTGTAACTTAGTGTTAATTTTCTACTCGTTTCCTCCTATTTCCTACGTGACTGGAGGCCATATTCCTAATTTATTATATCTACTTTGCCTAAAACGCCTGTTCTTATTTTTTAAAGTGGACCGCATTTTGTGTTTCCGCTATTCAGTGCGAGTCAGCGCTGAACATGACTTTGTTTTGTGCTGCCTTCTGCAGAGATTAGCGTAACTTCTTGGGCCTGTCTCTGGCCAATCAGAGAGCATTTGTATTATTACACATATTTCTTCTTGGTTATGACCAGAGGCAGCCAGGATTTGACTGTCTGCCGCAATGGTGGTAGGAAGTGTGTTTCACCGAAGCTCTGGGCTAACTTTCGGGGCAGTTTAATTTTACGATTTTTGATTACATTTTTCTTCTCTCCGGTGGATTAAGTACGCCTCATTGAAGATACTGTGTCAGAAGCAAATATATATAAGTTTTAAATTAAATATGAGGAAAGAACATAAAACATAATACAAATTCTTCAGTGACGAAGAGCCACATTAAACTATGCGAGCCCAAAACCTTGCGATATCAAGTGCATTTGGCTTCTCTTTAACCGGGTCTTCTATTGTGCAACTGAATGGGCATCAACTACATTGCAGCAAATGGGCTGTGGTCTGCTCCTCTCCACATACACACAAGGTTCCGGCCACTTCAAAACCCATTTCTTCTGGTTGACCCTGCACTGCGTAACACCAGAGCGCAGTCTATTCAGTGCTCTCCAATTCACCCAATCTGTAACATGGCCAGGACGGAGTTCCTCTTTTGGGGTCATCCACTGACTGATACTTGTATGTTGACTCCTGGCGCGCCATTCTTGAATTTTTGTGTGCTGCGCTGTTCCTGCAAGTGTTTCGGTTACTTCTCAAGAAGCATTTCCTAGACTTAAGGCGCTGGCATGGTGTCTCATATCAAAACGAAGGGTGGGCTTCAGATGTCAACGTCTTTTCTTTCTTGGCTGTTACTTCACGGCGGATATCGGGAGGTGCTATCCATTGATTTATGAATATAAGCACAATTTTACGGACATAAATAACGATTTAAAAATATTAAATGTAGAACCTAAAGGTCCTTTGCTTAATATAAGTGAAGAATTATATATAACACTAGATCAGTATGCAAATCCTAATTATAACATAAATGAGTTATCTGAAAAAACTAATATTTTGTTCAATAAAATCGTTCCTGTCTTAAAAAACGACTACGTCAAAATAGTCAACAGACGACGTCATACACAAGCTATGGCGCAGACAGCGAACCTCAGTGACTCCGCCCATACACACGTAACAACCTCCCCTACTTATCCCTCCGCCCCTCTCACAACAGACAACACTAGAACCATCAGTACGAGGTACATTACTCGTCAAACGGCCAAGAAACTCGCATTTCAAACATCCAGCAGTAAGTAAATTAATTCAGGCTTTACAAATTCACACAATATTACACTTCTATTGAAATCTAACTCATTTCATTCATTTTGACTTACAGACTTTACCAGCCTCAAAAAGGGAAAGGAACCACCACATTCTTACGGCATTTGATGGGAGAAAACTCCAGAAGTTAGGCCAGAACTGAATCACACATATAGTGCATAATTTAACACGTATCACGCTTATATTGATCCATTTCACAATTATAGGAAAGTGCTGTTATTTACAAATGGAACCTATAAAGACCAACATTCGACACATATAAAAAAAGGCAAATTATGGAAATATAACGCAAGAATCAAGGCCAACACGTTTCAGTGTCACTAATACACTGACTATATTACTAGACATTCAAGTGTTTTTTAAAAAACTTCTGTAGTAAATGATAAGCATTCTATTTAATAGACATTTATGTTTTATACAATACATAATCAACATAATATGAAACTTGTAATTTTATGCAAAAAGGAACTGATATTTAATCATTAGACTTAAAAGCCAACCATACATGGCATATTTAAATATTATCAATATCTGATGTTATATAAGACAAATTGTTACAATATTTTACCACATAACAATGCAAGATCCAAAGCAATAAGTATTTTAGACTTTAAAGTACAATGATTCGACTTTAAAATATATTAGTGTGTTTATGTCAAAATATTTTATAGAGGTCAACACGCATTTATATTCTACCTAAAATAATATCACTCCAGCAATATGGTATAAAGATGTAACATGATATTTTATTATAATTATCACGCAAGCTTTATTTATCAAATTTTACTGATAGTCTATTCGCGATTGTACATAAGTATAAAAGGGAATCGATTCAACAGAATAAGCAACAATACCTAAGATAGATGCTTAATCAACCCAAGGATGCATTCTGTCAGCCAAAGGGCATGTATATAATAGACAAAGTTTTGTAATTTTAATTTTTAATTTTAACACAACGCTTAGAAATTTGTAAGTTTTCACTGAAAATTATGAAACAATATATCATGAAGATCTTTCAGAGGTATAAGATAGAAATGCAAATGTGATTCTGATATAGCTGAGGATGACCTATGAAGGGTCGAAACAGGTCCTAGATTGTAACACTTTACAAGAAAATAAATGTATTGATCAGGTGGAATTTTTCTTTCCTTTTATGACGAGAGGTGCTATCCCTGCAAGGCAATACACTTTTTCCAAAGGTGTAGTTCTCAAACATCCAGTAATAACGCGGCAGGTCTCGTTGAGTGGTAAATCAACGGCTTTGGCATAGCAAGTTTGTACCATACCGGGCATGCGTATTCAGCTGCGGAATGGGCAGATGTCCTCACTGTGTCTGGTTGTGCTTCCCAAGATGTTCCAGTTAGCTTCTGCACAATATTGTTTCTAGCAGCCACTTTCTGCTTGATGTTCAAACAATGTTTTCTGTAGGTTAAGGCACGATCCAAAGTGACTCCGAGGTACTTCGGGGTAGGATTGTGCTGTAATGCTATGCCTTGCCAAGTGACCTTCAGAGTTCGGGAAGCTTCTCTGTTGTTTAGATGGAAAACACAGGTTTGCATCTTAGTTGGGTTTGGTGTTAGTTGATTCTTCTTGTAATAGCCAGCAAGAGTGTCTAGAGCTGTGGACAATGTTTGTTCAATTGCCTCGAAGTTATCCTCCTGAGATGTGATGACACAATCATCAGCATAGATGAAACTATTTGTCCTGGCAGGAAGAGGCTGATCATTTGTGTAAATATTGAAAAGCATTGGTGCCAACACGCTTCCCTGAGGTAGTCCGTTCTTCTGTATCCTCCACCTGCTTCTTTTCCCCTGGAACTCAACGAAGAAACTTCGATTTTGAAGTAGGTTTCTAATGGCACAAGTCAGATGAAAGTCCTTTGTCACGCTATGCCACTGCATTTTTCGTAATGTTAAAAAAAAATGTCGCCAAGTTTATTTGACGCACCTTGGAATTGAACACATAAACTCACAAATGTAACAAAACTTTTGAGGACTTTGTTTACAGTGTCTTCTGTGCACCCCTGAAACACTAGCCATGATGGTGTTAAAACACTAGAACTTCACTTATTAGTGATGAATTTGAAATTAAATTACATTAAATCTCGCGCACACAATAGGCCTACAATTAAATGAATGTGAAATTTAAAAGACGCACTAAACACGCACCGGTACTTCTTGGAGCCCGCCTCAAGCAACACTTATCTTTGAAAGGAAACTGCTTTATCAGTCCATCATAAACATTGTATAAGGGCTGGGGCTTTTAACACGTCTGTCTAAGCTGTCTAAGATGAAAGACAAACGCTCAACTGTCTTATCTTCAATCCTACATACCTTGCGGTCTATTGTGTATCTGGGGGCGTTTGTTATGAATTTACCAGGAAACCCCTAAGTACAAGATGAACATTTAGACAGCAATAAACCTATAATAAAATGGAAAAAATAACAAATCAAATCACATAATTGTATTCTAAAAAAAGTTGCGCAAGAACATCTCTCAAGATTGCATCTTACGAATTCATGCAGATAATAAAACACTGAATTGCGTCAAAACTCGACGCGATAGGAAAAAAATAGCATCATTTTCGGAATCAGGGCAGAGATATCCAAAAGAATAACATATTTTCTATTTTACCGCAAAATCATGTTGGCTAGTGTTATTGATTGTGGAATTAAAAGCAGTAAAAAAATCCCTAAAATTGAATTGAAGAAGAAACCAAGATCAGGATTTGGGAATTGGAGGAGGATAAAAGAATGGCATTCCAAGACTGTATAAAAAGGAAGTTGCCCAACATTGAAATACAAAGTAGAGAAGAAGAGTGGGACAATTTAAGACAGACATTTGTGAGAGCAGCAATTGAGGTATGCAGGAAAACAAAATCAAACGTTAAGGGAAAGGAGACACGGTGGACAGACAAAATAAAAAAAAATAAAAAAGGAACAAGGTGAAGAAAGAAATGGATAAGGAAAAGCAAAAAAACGTATCAGAGGGATGAGAATAAGATAGAAAGGTTATATGAGGATTCCTTAAGATTGAAACGACAAGTAAAGATGAAGTTGATGATGATGATGATGCTTGCTGTTTTAAGGGGCCTAACATCGAAGGTCATCGGCCCCTAATGGAACGTGATGGGCGACATGATACATGATATATAAAATTTTTTAAATGTATCCACTGACAAGAGTTAAAAAATATGGTGATGAAAAAATGAGTATGAGATTAAAACAGCAGTGGATCTAATTCGCAATGCCTTATTTCTAATAAAATAAGAGAAAATACAGGGAGAAAAGGAATAAGGCATTGCCTGGTGGTGCATATATATATATATATATATACACATATATACTTCATTTACATTAGACATTAAAATAACACATTAAAATACGCAACACAGACTAAAATGAAGTCAATAGGTTAAAAGCGCAATTGAAACAAATACACGAAGACAAAGGACATCACTAGACACGGTAAAACAGACCACTATCTCTCATAAAGCGGATGACGAGGTCTGCTGACTGCTCGTCATCTCGCAAGATAAGGGAGATGGGACCCGGAAGGTTAAGACTACGGCGAAGATCGACCAGGTCCATACACTCCGTAAGGATGTGTACCACGGTAAGATGGTCGCCGCAGGTACACACCAGAGGGGGTTCTCCCTTCAAAAGATGCGAGTGAGTTATGATACCGTGGCCGATCCGAAGACGTCATAATACCACGGCTTCCCTTCGCGAAGCTCAAAGGGAAGTCCTCCATACCTTCGTTGTTCCTTTTATCGCTCTCAGCTTATTGGGAAGTGGAATGACCTGCCACTCCATCTCCCAATGAGACATGACCAGATGTCTCAGCTGAGAGCGAATATCACTTGCTGGAACCTTGAAAGGCAACGGGGGCAGTGTAACTGCCTCCTTGACAGCCCGATCTACTAACTTGTTTCCCTCGATGCCCATGTGGCTTGGGAGCCATAGAAACATAATTCTGGTACCGGCATCCGAACACCCGGCCAGCAGGTCCTGGATCCGCTGCAGCAGAGGGTGCCGAGGGAAACAGGTATCAATAGACTGGAGTGAACTCAAGGAGTCAGTACACACAAGAAAGTGACGGCGTTCATTGTACAGTGCATACCGCAAAGCTCTACAGATAGCATAGAGCTCTGCTGTGTACACACTACAGGTTTCCGGGAGAGCGAAAAGAAACCTATCATTGTCGACAACGAACGCACAGCCCACCTTCGTGTCCGTCCTTGAACCATCCGTGTAGACGACGACTGAGCCTAAATAGCGGCCAACGACGGACAGGAAGAGCCTACGATAAATCGAAGGGTCCGTGTTCTCCTTCGGGCCAGTGTGTAGGTCCAGGATTATTTCAAGTCGCTGTACTACCCACGGAGGTACCCCACTTGGTTGTCTGACAAGGCAAGGAACCGAAGGTACGTCAAACAATCTGTAACTGCTATCTAAACGTATTCCAACCGGCTGCGTTGCTCGGGGACGAGCGGCGTACAGCCAACTGTTGCCATTGTCGAAAACGCTAGAATAGCTTGGATGAAGTGGCATCTGTCGCAAATTAGCAGCATAGGTAAGAAGTAGTTGCTGGCGCCTCAGGTGTAAAGGCGGCACACCAGACTCAGCGAGCAGGCTAGCAATGGGGCTTGTACGAAAGGCTCCCATCGCCAACCGAACCCCGCTGTGGTGAATGCTGTTTAGCTTCGCAAGAACGCTTGGTCTTGCTGAGCCATATGCTGCACTGCCGTAGTCTAGGCGAGATAAAATATGTGCCCTATAGAATCGTAGGAGCACCGCGCGGTCAGCCCCCCAAGAAGTGCTGCTAAGAAACTTCATGATATTCAGCTTCTTAACACAATGCACTTTCAACTGCCGCACATGTGGCTCCCACGATAATTTATTATCGAAAAGGATCCCAAGAAATCGGTAAGTGTCAACTACAGGGATAGCTACATTTCCTAAATAAAGTTCAGGAGGGTGAGGAGAACGTTGGCGACAAAAGTGGACAACACAGGTCTTTGTGGTGGAAAAACGAAAGCCACGTTCTGAGGTCCACTGCTCTACCCTCCTAATAGCTTGCTGTAACGGTCGCTCTGCGACTGCCATACTGCACGAGCTATAGTGCAGAGCAAAATCATCCACATATAGGGACGGTATTACGGCTAGACCAGCAGCAGCAACAATACCGTTTATGGCAATCGTGAACAGAGTGACACTAAGAACCG